>NC_070582.1:35374646-35439646 GCF_027409825.1 Scomber japonicus | reverse complement strand
GAGCTGAAGGTACTAAGAGGCTTGTAGAACCAATCAATCAATCTTTATTTGTATAGCGCCAAATCACCACAAAGTTATCTCAAGGCACTTTACACAGAGTGGGTTTCTAAACCGAACTCTTCAGGTTTTAACTTTAAAGAGACCCAACATTCCCACATGAGCAACAGTGGCAAGAAAAAACTCCCTTTTAACAGGAAGAAACCTCAGGCAGAACCAGACTCAGAAGTGGGCGGACATCTGCCTCGACCGGTTGGGGTTGAGAGGAGAGAAAGGAAGGATAGAGGAGAGAAGCACAATGAAAATCAACAATGGAGCCAGATGGTCCGGGACTGGAATCTGTCATCCGGACGTCTACAGGCCCAGATTACCTGTGAGACGAGAAAGCACAGACAACTCCGGGGAAGAAGTTTAGGTTATTGAATGCATTAATAGAACATGAATGTTAATGGATATAGATGGATGGATAGAGAGAGGGAGGGAGGAGGAGAGAGGAGCTCAGTGCATCATGGGAGTCCCCCGGCAGTCTAAGCCTATAGCAGCATAAGCTAAGAGCTCTAAGAGCCCTAACGATAAGCTTTATCAAAAAGGAAAGTTTTAAGCCTACTCTTAAATGTAGAGAGGGTGTCTGCCCCCCGGACCAAATCTGGAAGATGGTTCCACAGGAGAGGAGCCTGATAGCTGAAGGCTCTGCCTCCTGTTCTACTTTTAGAGATACTAGGAACCACAAGTAGACCTGCATGCTGGAAGCGCAGTCTTCTAGTAGGTACATAAGGTACTATCAGCTCTTTAAGATATGATGGAGCCTGATCATTGAGAGCTTTGAAGGTGAGGAGAAGGATTTAGATTTTTTCTATTCTGAATTTTACGGGAAGCCAATGCAGCGAAGCCAAGATGGGAGTAATATGATCTCTCTTTCTAGTTTTTGTTAGAACACGAGCAGCTGCATTCTGGACCAGCTGGAGAGTCTTTAGAGACTTGTGACTTGTAGAACCTGATAATGTAATAATTTCCCAGTAATGTAATGACTCCCAATAATGTAATAAAACAACCTCATAACTCAATAAAAAATGTAATAATGTTACTACAATATTGGGAAATGATTACATTATTAGGTTCTGCAAAAATAAGGTTAACCCAATAATGTAATAACCTTAATGTAATAATTTATTACAACATCGGTACAGAGTTTGTTACATTATTGGGAAATGCATTTTATTACATTATCAGATTTTATTACATTTTTTATTGAGTTATGAGGGGTTGTATTACATTATTAGGAGTTATTACATTATGGGGATATTATTACATTATCAGGTTCTACAAAGCATCAGTAGTCTCAGTTAGACAAAACATGTGAATGTCTCCCAGACTTCTAATCCTATTTGTTTTTTAAATGTGTATTTACAGATAGTATTTCCTTCTCAGTGGTAAAGAGAGACATAAAGAGTAAATTTCTTTCAAAACGTGGAACTTTGGAGGATGCCTTCTTTTTTTTTTATTAATCTTTTTGTGGAAATGACAATAATCACAGTAAATTATACATGCATAGTTTTCCTCTTTTCCTGATATTTTATCACAAAAAACAGCCCTGGGCCCACTAAGAGCACAGGAAAACAACAACATAGAACAGCAAACAATGTCTCTGTAACACAAAGAAAATGAGAAAAAATATACAGTGATAGGGAGAATAAAATGTAATTGAAAGTGACACATACACTACAAAACATCAAAATAATATGAAGTGCAAATTAGCAGAAAAATATTTAAGTATGAATAATAGATGTCCGACATTGGAATGTTACAAGTTAGAAGTCATAATACAAAAACTAAAATAAACAAACGTACAAAAACAAAAATAAAATAAATAACACAGGGGGAAAGGGGGGGCAGTCAGTCTGAGGGCAAGGATTTTAAGGAGTTGAAGTATTCCATGAAATTTTTCCATTTCTGAAAAAACTTAGCAGAACTACCTTTCATTGAGAGCCTTATCTTTTCCAGACTAAGGAAGGACATAGTATCTCTGAGCCAGAGGGAGATAGAAGGGGGTTTAGGAGATTTCCAAGACAGTAAAATACGGCGCCTGGCTAAAAGAGATGTAAAGGCGAACACATCCGACTGTGAATGGTTGATATGAGGAAAATCAATAGGTAGCCCAAATATTGCAACAAAGGGACAGGCAGTAATTTTCCCCCCCAAAACCTTTGACATGATTAAAGAATAATCGCTCCAAAATTTCTGTAACCTGGGGCAGAGAAAAAACATATGGCTTAAATTACAATCTGAGGCATGGCATTTGTCACATTGATCTGCAAAGTGTGGATAGATTTCAGATAATCGAGATTTCGAGAAGTGAGCTCGGTGCACTTCGAATTGTATAAGCTCCAGCCTAGCGCTAGGTGTGCTTGACCGTGCAGTATGAATGGCATGTTCCCATAGCTCATCTGTTAAATTCAGGTCAAGCTCCCGTTCCTAAGATGTATGAGCCTTAATAGCAGAATAGTCATCAAAGGCCATTAGATGCGTATATATCTTAGATATGAGAGACTTCTGAGTAGGTTTCAAAGTCAGAAGATCATCCCAGGGCTGGTTAGCAGGAAGGGAAGGGTAGCACGGAAATAGAGCAGAGGCGCAATGTCTGACCTGGAAATAACGGAACAGGTGGGAAGCAGGTAAATCAAAATCAGAGAAGAGATCTGAAAAGGAGGAAAAGACACCGTATTTATAAAGATCCTTGAAGTATTTAATACCATGACTCTCCCAAATCTTGAAAGTGGTGTCAAGAAATGAAGGGGGAAATAAATGATTATCAGTTATGGGTGTGAGGGTGGATGGCAGCACAAATTTAAAATGGCGCCTAAATTGAAACCAAACTTTAAGGGTGGAAAGCACCACAGGGTTAGTAGTAAAATTGGAAGAATTGGTAGTGAGGAGGAGAGTAGAGCCCTTGGGGAAGATGAGGAAAATGACTTAGCCTCCAACCTACACCATGGTAATTCAGGAGATTGCAGCCAATAGGAGAGTTTGTGAATATTCACTGACCAATAGTACAACAAAAAATTAGGTAGTGCAAGGCCACCACTGAATTTAAACCTTTGCAGTTGCGAATACCTAATCCTGGGTGACTTCCCACACCACAAAAAGGTAGTGATAACCTGGTCTAGTGACTTAAAAATTTTTTTAGGTAGGAACAGAGGAATACATTGAAACAAAAAAAGAAATTTAGGTAAAACAGTCATTTTCACTGCATTAATGCAACCTATTAATGACAATGGTAAAGAGCTCCACCTCTCCAAATCCGCCTTAACATGATTCATCAGTGGGGGGAAATTAAGTGTGTAAAGAGATGTCAGTGTACGGGACACATTGATACCCAGATACTTAAACCCTGACGGACTAAGTCTAAACGGAATATCAGATTGATTAAGTAATAAAGCGGGAGAATTTATGGGAAAACATTCACTTTTAAGAATATTTACTTTATAGCCGGAGAAGGAGCCGAAAGTTTTAAGCAGAGATAGAATAGCAGCGGTACTGGACCTTGGGTTGGAGACATATAGAAGCAGATCATCTGCGTAAAGAGACAATTTGAGTTCAGTACCAGCTCGGGAGATTCCATGAAAAAGAGGGAGCGATTTTAAGGCAACAGACAGCGGTTCGATAGCTATCGCAAAAAGTAAAGGGGAAAGGAGGCATCCCTGTCTGGTGCCACGTGATAGTGTAAAATAGGTTGATCGGGTATCGTTGGTGTGAATGCTAGCTTGGGGGGAACTATAGAGGAGTCGAATCCAGGATATGAAATTGTTGCCAAATCCAAATTTACGAAGTGCGTGGAGGATGCCTTCTGCTGAAACCCTGGTAGTGTAAAAAACTAAGGCAGAAACTATAAGACTAAAGCTGGACTTAATGGAAGCAAGGGGTTAACAAGGGTCATGCTTAAGATACCTACAGAGTAGGTTTGAATTGTTATCTAGAAGGGCTTAGTCAATGGCAACTGGAACATTTTTTTATGCCAGGTTCAGACTACATAATATCAGCCCAATAATAAAGTAGTAAAGACTGACCTGCCTGATATAGACAGTAGGTGATTTGAGGTGGGATTAGAGGGGATACCACTGCACTTGTTATCAAAATGCATCCCCTTTGTTAACCTGCCATCCCCCTTTCTCAATGTCTTTGTAGCAGAGACAGTGCAAAGGCAGAGGGGTTGTTTAGTTGAATATGTTAGTGTAGTCTGCCTGATGTATTGATCCTTTATCTGACTGAGGTTCGTGTAAGTTAGAATCTATGGCTCCAACCATGGCTCTGAAATATCAGCAGCCTAGCTGAGCTCTGTATTGATAAATCCATGACACTGTCCATGGTGCTGAAATAGCAGACAGATTTTTAATTGCACCGTTCTCCATCAGTCCTGCACTTCTGTCAGCCAGTCTTGGATCTATAATATTCACTAAACTATAAATACTCTATACAGTAGTGTCACCTTCATGGTCAAAGTGACAAGTAGCAATGTGTAGTCACAGAAGAGACACACTGCTGCCTGTAGTATTCCTATAATATTCATCTAATATTTATATGATCATTCAGTAGCATCTGTGCTGCCTAAAAAATCTATTCACCCCCGGACCAGGTATAGTTTTTACTATAGATGTTTAGTGTAACCTGGAAGTGGAGCAGGTAACGTGACTGAAGGAATTAACCTGCCCTGACATCAGCTGCTATAGTTCCACCATCAAAAAATGTCCACATCCAGTAAAAGAATAGTCCTACAAAAAATATGTATTTAACCTCGAAGTGATTCTATTAAATTGAAATTAGCTAGGCTTGTATAATTATCCAGCAGTTCTATAACATATCCCTTTCATTGGGCCATTCCCACTGTTACAAATTAACAAATCACCTACTGGACATATGCTGTCGGGACTGAAAATGGACATTGGGGAACAATAGATCAATCTATCCCATGTTTACAGTTCTGGACCGAAGAGTTGTAGACATGCCATAGAGAAAGAGGAATGATGTTGTTGGTGCTGCAATGTGTGAACTGTGAAACAGAGGAAAGGTTTGTGGCGCTATGGCAACCAGACAGCCAGTATCATGCACACTGCCTCACATTTCTCCTGACTGTCAGTCCCTGGCACTTTCTTCTGACTCTATAATCAGCTAATTTGACAACTTATCATACAAAATATTATATAGTCTGAACTTCACATTAGATTCTGAAGACAGAGGAGACACATCATTTGAAAGAAGTTATAAAGGAGTAAAGGTTAAACTCTTGGGTGTCCTCACTAGTCAGTCAGAAATGAAGAAGCCTTTTGGTGAGGTAAAAACAATCAAATAGTATTCATAAAGAAATGCTAAGTAGTAAAGAGAAGAAATAATTCAAAGGTTAAGAAAACATAGAGAGACACACAGAGACAGAAAGAAAGAGGGAGAGATGAATGCATGTGTTGCAGAGACTCAAGAAAGAATGAATTTTACTACATTGAGGAGTCAAGAATGAAGCAGAGAGGAGGCGATGCTTCAAGCTACAGAAGTGTGGGAGCTACATACAGTATGTAGAGCTTTGCAGCTAAGCTCATGGCTACAGGCGAGTTGTGGAGGAGGTCTTGGCTTCCACCAATACACATTTATGTTTAGAGCAATGCTTTAATAGTCGTTGCCCACATTGTTTCTCCACTGATCTGAAGAGCTTTTGCACCGTCAAGGATTTTGCAGACTTCATCTCTGTGAATCAACATTTTCAAATGCTAATGTACTTGACATTAAACTACTATAAGCTACAACCAGAAATGACAGGTGTGGAGCAGTGTGCCTGTATGACACATGTTATTATTGAGGATAGGACTAAGCATGCAAAGGTATTTGTCCAAAACGGTTCCCTCTCACAGTATTCCTTATTATAGAGTCAAATGTAGGTTTGTATGTAATTGTATACACCATATAATCTATTGTTTTTTGCAGTTAACATACAAGTTATCAATATACTATATTATTTTATAACAGCAGCAAATGCAAATGTCCTGCATGAAAAATCTTGCTTCAGTGAAAGTACAGTAAATAAGTATTATGAGTGATGTCGTATGCAGTATAACAGTAAAAGTACTGCAGTATTATGAGTGATGTCGTATGCAGTATAACAGTAAAAGTACTGCAATATTATGAGTGATGTAGTATGCAGTATAACAGTAAAAGTACTGCAATATTATGAGTGATGTAGTATGCAGTATAACAGTAAAAGTACTGCAGTATTATAGTGATGTAGTATACAGTATTACAGTAAAAGTACTGCAGTATTATAGTGATGTAGTATGCACTATTACAGTAAAAGTACTGCAGTATTATGAGTGATGTAGTATGCAGTATTACAGTCAAATTACTGCAGTATTATGAGTGATGTAGTATGCAGTATTACAATAAAAGTACTGCAGTATTATGAGTGATGTAGATAAAGTATTACAGTAAAAGTACTGCAGTATTATAGTGATGTAGTATGCAGTATTACAGTAAAAGTACTGCAGTATTATAGTGATGTAGTATGCCGTATTACAATAAAAGTACTGCAGTATTATAGTGATGTAGTATGCACTATTACAGTAAAAGTACTGCAGTATTATGAGTGATGTAGTATGCAGTATTACAGTCAAATTACTGCAGTATTATGAGTGATGTAGTATGCAGTATTACAATAAAAGTACTGCAGTATTATGAGTGATGTAGATAAAGTATTACAGTAAAAGTACTGCAGTATTATAGTGATGTAGTATGCAGTATTACAGTAAAAGTACTGCAGTATTATAGTGATGTAGTATGCCGTATTACAATAAAAGTACTGCAGTATTATGAGTGATGTAGTATGCAGTATTACAGTAAAAGTACTGCAGTATTATGAGTGATGTAGTATGCAGTATTACAGTAAAAGTACTGCAGTATTATGAGTGATGTAGTATGCAGTATTACAGTAAAAGTACTGCAGTATTATAGTGATGTAGTATGCAGTATTACAGTAAAAGTACTGCAGTATTATGAGTGATGTAGTATACAGTATTACAGTAAAAGTACTGCAGTATTATAAGTGATGTAGTATACAGTATTACAGTAAAAGTACTGCAGTATTATAGTGATGTAGTATGCAGTATTACAGTAAAAGTACTGCAGTATTATGAGTGATGTAGTATGCAGTATTACAGTAAAAGTACTGCAGTATTATGAGTGATGTAGTATACAGTATTACAGTAAAAGTACTGCAGTATTATGAGTGATGTAGTATGCAGTATTACAGTAAAAGTACTGCAGTATTATGAGTGATGTAGTATACAGTATTACAGTAAAAGTACTGCAGTATTATGAGTGATGTAGTATACAGTATTACAGTAAAAGTACTGCAGTATTATGAGTGATGTAGTATACAGTATTACAGTAAAAGTACTGCGGTATTATGAGTGATGTAGTATGCAGTATTACAGTAAAAGTACTGCAGTATTATGAGTGATGTAGTATACAGTATTACAGTAAAAGTACTGCAGTATTATGAGTGATGTAGTATGCAGTATTACAGTAAAAGTACTGCAGTATTATGAGTGATGTAGTATACAGTATTACAGTAAAAGTGCAGTATTATGAGTGATGTAGTATAGCAGTAGTGTAACTAAGTAGTGATATATTATTATATATGACATCATTAGATTATTAATAGTGAAGCATCAGTGTTAGAGCAGCATGTTACTGTTGTAGCTGCTGGAGGTGTACTTGAATAAATGTACTTAGTTACTTCCCACCACTAGACATTACTTCTTGTAAGTACTATGAAGCAACATAAAAAGTGGGCCATGAGATTCACACATCAGTGTGTTTCCAGGTGTTGGGGATTACTACTGCATATGTGAGAAAAGTAGTATAAAGCCTTTTGTGTCCTTAGAGACAGCTGTGTGAAATCTGATAAAATGCCTCAAGTGGTGTTACTTGAATCAGTGTCAGTTGGGACTGAAGACTACAAGTTTGAAAATGAAACAAATCTGAAAGAAGTGAGGTTTAAGTTGCATCGTGGGTAATGCATTCTCTTTTCTTTTGACAAGGAAGAACAATGCATGGAACAAAATTAACCATATTTCTATTTCTGCTGTATCTATTTTTAGGTTTTTACATAAATTGAGTTCAGTCTTTAACCAACCATCATTAAATTAATTCCACAGGTGAAACACTTGTCAATCATTTTAATGAAACCTGTCAAACAAAGTGTGATTTACACTCAAACCACAACACAGTGCAGCATTTAAATACTGCTTTCATATGTTTCATCACAGCACATTCTTCTCTATCCAGAATGATCATTACAAAGTGCAGAAGTAATGCTTAGCTCTAACTTAAGAAAACAGTATTGAGTTCAAGTGCTTACATTTCTGCTAAATCTGGGACACTTTGGGCTTATTATAAAGATCTCTTGTGAGTTTTCAGATAAAGAAAAAGCTGCAAAATGATACGAAAAACACACATTCACTGTGGAGTAAGTGAGCTAATGCTGCTCAGTGCTGGTACATGTGTGTGTTGCTGCTGCCACAGAGTGGATGAAGAAAGAACTGCTGAGCAATAGCCAAATGATTGTCATAATGCTGCTGCTGCTGCTGCTGCTGCTGCTGCTGCTGCTGATGATGATGAAGAAGGCCAATGGTGATAACTATTGTGTTGTGCCTCATGATTAAATTGATAGGGATGATAGGGGTTGTTGTTGTTGACTTGACGATGATGATGATGATGATGATGATGATGATGATGATGATGATGATGATGATGATGCTAATGATGATGATGATAAAAATGATATTGAAGCTAATGACACTGATCAACAACATCAAAACTTCTCTGTGTGTGTTTGCCATCATTCATCACAAGTCTGGCCTCCTCCATATGGAAGGTCCAGAGATTCACAGGTTGAGGTGAGTTGGAGAGATGAAATAGTCTGTGAGTGGCATACTGATAACATGTCAACCCAGCAATACAGTGGTGAGTGTTGGTGGTCAGGGTCTGCCACATCAATTACCCAACATGAGCTGGGAAAGGTAGCTGAGTTTACTAAATGGATTGATGGATTATATGCTAATATAAACCAGAGATATCACTGAGAATAAAAGAAAAGATAGAATGTGTCAGATCAAGAGATTTTCTGTTTGGATCTCATGTAGTAAGACATTATATTCTTATTTTTATCCTAAAATGTAGTGAAGCTCGCTGAAATGCAAACAGCCTGATCAGTGTCATCTGTTCATGAGGAGGTACATATTCATAAGATTTGATCATTACTGTCATCTACGCCCCTAAAATTGCCTCTGGATTTAGTCCTCCATCACTTCCATTGTAAGTGTATTACGAAGGGATATTCTAATGGTCAGTATGAACAGGAGGAATCATTACAGAAAGAAAAACACACACTATGTTCTATGCTCCTGACAGAACCCGGCCTTTAAGATGTTACGTTAAACAAGTATTTTTCCCTTGTGAATATTTGTGACATTTCTGGACCTTTTGAGAATATGAATCATACCTCAGAGACAATTCTAAGAAAATGGGTGAATGCATGTTATATCATGGCATTTAAGAACAAATCTTTTTATATGCATGTATCAGTTCTTCCTTCACTTTATCAGCAAAAGACAAACACATTCATGATAGAATTACTGGTTAATGCCCAGAAGATGTCGCCAGAGAGCAGCATGTCAAACATTTAACAGTAATTAAAGAAGCAGACTTAAGTGACAATGACATTAAGGCCACACTGAACCTGAGCTCAAGTTCTGAAGAAATCAGTTTTGTTTTTTAAGCTTGAGAAAGTGAAGAAAAAAGCTAACCTTGAGGAGGGAAATAAATGACAGTATATATGAAGTGTCCCAAATATGAACTAATACATCTGAAGCCACTGACATGGTTTTCTCTTCTGTCCTGCAAAGATTTTAAAAGACAGATTTTCAAGTCTGATGAAATCTGGGTCAGTTTGAATTATTGAGAAACATGTAATATTTTGACAAAAGTGCAGAGGATTGAAGTGTAGAAGTGATACCACCCTTTAACATCATGGTGGTGCTGTTTATCCACATTGTAGACAGACTGAAGCAACATGTTATTCATTCCCAAATCTGTAATTCTTCACATACAGTCATATTACAAAAATACTTTTTTTGTTTATTCATATGTCCATTTTTTAACATGGAAAGAAGTGAACATCACTGCTGGATGAGCAGGACAATCATTTACTCTAAGCCTGTAGTGTTGTCAGGTATATTCAGTGGATCAGTTATTCATTTTACAATATTTAACATGTATTTCTTCCTTTCTGAAAATTGCCAAAATGACAAAAACAAGGACACTCAAGTGTAGAAAAGAAACAACCTCCACATCATATATTTTGAAGCAGGAGTATGTGCAGACCTTGTGAGAGTTCCCAAACAAAGCTGAGCACAAAAGTCTTATCAACAGGACAACAGACACAACAGGACTGTTTGACTCAAGAGGAAATAACAGAAATAGAAACTAAATGATTCAAATGAAAAGTCCAGAGTCCAGCAGATTGTTGTTCCACTGATACATTGTATTCTATGAGTGTTATTGTTGTTTAGACTAAGTCACAAAGACGTTGGTGGGGGGGGGGGGGTGTAGAGTGTGGATGAGCCTGTACCCCTTTGTCCTGTTGTCAGTGAGGGGTAAGAGGAGGGGTAATCCTAGTTTGGGCTTCAGGATGTCACATTAAACTGATCTAATTTACCAAAACCTGTGTCTGTTTGTTAGAGTTAGGGTTAGGTGGTGCTCTGTGTTCTTAGACTTGGTACAGTGTGTGGTCTTATTGTGGTACATGGGTCAGTGCTCTGTGTGGCTCTTTGCTCTCCTCCTTATAGGTGACTTTGTTTCAGTTCATTCTCCTCTGAGATACTTTTAGTGGGACTGTTATTGTTCATCTTTGTGGTTGTTAACAGTAGCTGTTTCATAGCTTTTTCTACTTGTAGTGATCTTTCATGGTGCTGTTGTTGATGGTGTTATTAGTTATGTGCTTTGTGACAGTGTGAGGGCTGTTAGCAGGAGGTGGAGGGAGGTCTGTGTGCCTTGGGAGACTGAAAGTCAGACAAGCTCGCCAACATTCCAGACTCCTGTTTTGACTGAAAGGAATGTATCTGGATAACGTGAGCAGCTGCTGTTCTCAGGTGTAAACTGTAAACTGATTTATCTCAATAGTACTGCACTATCAAAACTGTGTGGGTTTTTTCAGCTCATTTTCCTCATCTTTGTTTTTAATTTTTCATCTTTCTTTCCTTCATTTTTGTTGCTATGCTTAACCCTTACATACTGTTCATATTCAGGCTTTCCTCATAATTAGTCTCTAAACATAATTGTGTGCGTAATATTTTGTATCAGCTGTTCTAAAACATATTTAAAAAGTTGTAAAATATTTCCATTTTTTTAATAGTATGTGTCTCGTGAAGGTAAGTCGCCAAATTTCTTTTTTTTTATGTTTTCTTTCTTATCTCAAATGTTTAAAAAAATGGGTCAAATGAGACCCTGAACAGAATGTAAGAGTTAAGCAGCTTGTTTCACCTGAAGTCTCAACAGGTTTGTCCTGCTCTCACCATGTGCTCTCTGCTCTATATGACACATATGTGCTTTTATATTTTATGTTGTTGTTGTCATTTTTTCACCATTCTTATTTCTTTTTTATTGCATTTTTATTTTGTGTGTTTTTTCCTCTGTGTGAAGCACTCTGGATCAACTATGCTGTGTTTAAAGTGCTACATAAATAAAGTTGAAGTTAACTGGTCACAATCCAAAAAATCAATCATTCCATTATCTGCTTTCTGTGGTCCAAACACAGGTGAAAGAATATGAAGGGAGTAACACTCATGTATCACTGGCCGAGATTTACATGTTAACTTATCTCTGTAGAAAATTAAAAGACAGACTAATAATAGCAGAACACGCAGATTCATTGTGGAAATGATTATAATTATAACAGAACAAAACCCAAGTTCTGTGCTTGAATTTAATTATAACCATTTAACTGAAAGTGATGATTTATACCAAAATAAGAGCTGGTGTTCTGCCTCCTCATTTGAAAACTACACTGCTTGAGAAGACAAGAAATGTGTGTTCATTCTTCGCAAGATAGACAATTAGCATCATAATGTTTTTTTGTTTTTTTGTCATTTGTTGCTTTATGACATAAAGCTGATATATGTAAGCTGATATATTTTAATGGCTCAAAGTAACAAAGCAAAGGTTTAAAGTCGCTTTGTGTATCTTGAATGTTTGATAAATTGTATAAAAAGAAGATGTCACACTAATGAAGGGTAGATAGCTGAAAATGTTGGGTGTGCATGATGTCAGCTATTGGAGCAAAGTTACGTGACACATTCCATTTTGATTGACTGAAGCTTAAACTGCTCTGCACCTCAGTGTTTTTCCTCCAAATTAAAAGCGTGCAGATTCTACGTGTGAGTTTAAAATGTATTTTTAGGCTGTCACTGGAGAGACAGTTCCTTTTAAACAAGCAATAAAGCAATCATCCAATCATCTATAGTGCAGGCAGACACACTGGTATGCAGATCCTGCTGTGACAAGCTGGCAACAGGCCTGATTCACTTGCTATTGTATGTCAGTATGTGTGCATGTGTGTGTGTGTGTGTGTGTGTGTGTGTGTGTGTGTGTCAGTGGGCGAGAGAGAGATAGAGAGAGATCCACCCTGTATTGTTAGACCGGAGGCCAGCCAGGAATGAATGAAGCCACCTGACACAGATAAAAACCTGTCCTTCAGCATGGACACCTGTCACGCCCCGACATGCAAAACAAACCTACCCACACTGGAGGTTTGGACATACCACACATAACACACATACATGAGCTGGACTGGATTTAACGCACCTTGCAGAGTGAGGCATGTGACTCATAGGACTAAATAAAGTCCTCATTGTCATACTCATAGTCTCACCTCACTCAAGTATGTAAGATAATGTCTTTGGAATAGAATAGTGGTTTTCATGAGCGGTGACTGATATCAGCTTCACAAGGCTGTGTTGACTGGGAATAACAATAATACAGGTTAAAGGTAACAAAAACTAAGATACAGACTGGATACATTGTGTTGCTTAATGACTGAAGGAGCAGAGAAATCAAAAGGATCTAGACTAGATGTCTGCCAGATGTGTCTGGTGCAGGTACGTTCTAAGTTTCCTTTAAAGCGATGACTCGGCGTAATTTTGACCTAGTGTCATTTGCACCACGACGTCTATCTAATCACTGCCTCAGCCCTTTTTTTTTTTTTTTAATTTGGTTGCAAATTAGTGGAGTTAGAGCCATCAGCATAGTACAGGCGCTAATGGAACCACCAGTGTATCTCATAAATTACCCCACTAATAATGCCTGGATTGTTATCAAACTTCTACAGTAGTACAAATAGGGTCTTTACTCATAGATCCATGCATTGGAAAGTTTGTAAGTACACCAGGAGTTAATTAAAATAACACTTACCTGATGGTTTTACTCTGCTGCTAAAGCTGTAAACATTGTTGAAATTTCGCGCGATCATTGAAACACTGTGTGCACAGAGCACATCTATTGCCGGAAGAGACTAGTAGTAGTAGTGAAGAAGGAGCAAGAAGCAGAGTACAGCAGAAGACATCAACGTGAGTAGAAGGATAGGACAATATGCCATACCGTTGTATATATATATGCTATATATATCTCGCGTGACCACACAGTATTTCAGTGATCGCACGAGACTTCGACGATGTTTACAGCTTTAAAAAAAGTAAAAACCATCAGGTAAGTGTTATTTTAATAAACTCCTGGTGTACTTACAAACTTTCCAATGCATGGATTTATGAGTAAAGACCCTATTTGTACTACTGTAGAAGTTTGATAACAATCCAGGCATTATTAGTGGGTCATTTACCAGATACACTGGTGGTTCCATTAGTCCTGTACTAAGCCATTCAGCTGATGGGTGTAACTCCACCAATTTGAGACCAAATGAAAAAAAAGGGCTGAGGTGGTGTTTATGTAGACGTAATGGTGCATATGATACCAGGTCAAAATTACGCCGAACCATCGCTTTAAAGATGCATAGAATAGTAAGGCAAGGCAAGGCAGCTTTATGTATATAGCACATACATAGTATATAGCACAAACATACAAAGAGAACCATTTTATAATAAAAAATAAATAAAGTACAGAAAAATAGGAAGAGAGAAAGAAAACAAAAAGCTGACCTCAAACGTTTATATTCTATCAACATGTCATTAATATATTCTGGACTTAAATCACTCAGTGATTTGTAGTATAATGGTCCTCCAGGGTTCACCTAACTGAATAAAATCAATACAGTATATATACAATTTCCCAATTCAATTCTGTTTAAATGTCATTATTTATTGAGAACAAGTTGTTGTAACACACCACACAAAATAAAAGATTTGAATCTCACTCCTTCCAAGCTCCTTTACAGTCAAGATGGTTGTGAAGCCAACAAAACCATGGATTTGTTCATCTTGTCTTGTTCATAACTTTAATGGATCATAACATATGAGGTATGGAATGAATCTGCTTATTCTAATGTGCACAAAATATTAGGCTGATGGGTACAGTAGTATATGCAACACACACACACACACACACACACACACACACACACACACACACACACACACACACACACACACACACACACACACACACACACACACACGTGAAAATAAGAGAAGAAACAAGAGACATGAAAAAAGAGAGGAAATGAAAGAGAATCTAATAGATGAAGAGAAAGAAGAAGAAATTCGACATGAAAAAGAGATGATATAAGAAATATGGAGAAGAGGAGAGAAGAGAAGAGGAGAGAAGAGAAGAGGAGAGAAGAGAAGGGGAGAGAAGAGAAGTATTAAATTAAAAGCAGTAAAAGGTCGGCTCAATAACTTGACTAGTTCACATAGCTGACATTCCTGCTCACATACACACTTCTCTCTCTATCTCACACGCTTGCTCTCACACACACACACACACAGACACACACACACACACACACACACACACACACACACACAAACACACACACACACACACACACACTGTGAGCTGGAAAACAGAGGGATTGAGTTATGAGTCAGGTTTGAAGTCATTAAGCTTGAGTTATCTGGTTTCCTGGGTGTGACTGCAGGTTAGTAGAGTCATGATGGTAGAGACACAGGACCATCATTGCAACTGACCAATCACACTGTTGTTGTATCATAGCTTTGCAACTTGGGGTAAAAAGACTGGAGATATACATATTATTTTGTCCACCTCCTCAGGGTGAAAGTAACAGTCAATACTTCACTGTTTTGTGACTTCACCATCCTATAGATAGTGACAGGGCAGATGTAATTTTATATGAAATTTGAAGAATTTGAAACAGTGAACATAATCTTCAACCTTTGATGGGAATTTAAGGCTTAATGTTGTTTCCAAAACTCTGCTTTGTTTTGCATAATCCTGAATGCAATGTCACTCAGTGTGAGTACTTACTGCATACTTACAGGATTACTCATTTAGGTGAAAGGTGTTTGTAATGATATCGTCAGATCTGTTATGACGTGAACTAGTAATAGATTCATTACAGTAAGATGTTCTGGTAAAAGGTTAAAGACTGTGTAAAGTGAATTCATTTTCTTCTAAACACATTAAATTTTCTTCTAAACACATTAAATAGGTCATAAATGTATTTCTAAAAAAGGTGTAAAAAGCATTTCAACCATTTAGATTTGAATTGTGGAGCTAGGCTTCACAAACTGTGTTTCAACATTTCTGTGTTCAGGATTTAGTGGGCGCCCTGCTGCTGTAGGTATAAATACATTCAGCGCACACTACTACTACTACAGTCTACAGTTAGCCAGTTAGCTGAGTTAGCTGTCGAGTTAGCTGCCGAGCTAGCAGCTGAGTTAGCAGCAGAAAGCTCTCAGACGTAGCGTCCATGTTTCTGGTAGAGGCGGTGACTTTGATTGACAGGTGACACTTGGTAGGGGGCGGGGTTTGGGAGCAGAGTAAAAGGCTGAGTTTTACACAACTTTGAAGCCTAATTTCATATATTTGGTGATTTTTTTAATCATTCAAATTTGGCAGGGTGGTTAACAACACACTTTTCTGTGATATGTCAAACTCAGAACACATATTTATTCTTACTTTACACAGACTTTAAGGCTGGCAATATTTCATTTATTAAGTAAAACGTGGCCAAATTCAGACTTGCTTAACCCTATCTAGGTTCACCAGACTACATATATACAGTATGATGTCAAGAGAAACACCCATTCAGATGAAAGGGAGAACTGGCATTTTCGCCACACTGCCTGATTTGGTCTGAATACAGCCTAACCCTAATCAATCTTAGCCAACCCACGCAACAAAAGCAACAAGTAATAGCCAATCATATCATATCAATTATATAGGGCGGGTCCTGCTGGGAAAAGTGGTGGGATCCATCATAACACGGCTAAAATGGGCCGTTTCAGACAGGCTGTGTAATGGGTCAGTATGAGTTAAATGATGTGTTTTTAACTGTAAACATACAAAGACATTCCAGTAGACCCCCAGATTAAAAATTAAAAGCACTTCTTGTTTCAACCAATATCTTTCTTTGGTGACATTAAAACAACCACCAGCAGTGAGTCTTTCCCTGTTAATGTGGATAATCTACAGAATACACTGAAGATAGTTCTCAGTAGGAAAGTAGTCTCGTTCTCCCCCAGGAAAAGTCAGGGCCCTATGGAGTTCAGGTAGTTTTCTCAATCCCTGTGATGACAGGTAACAGAAGAATGGTTAAACTGGTGAGAAATAACAAGAGTTCAATTAAATCTGCTAATTTATTAAGTATAGCATGTCAACCTCAAAATATACCAGTGTCTCCTGTTATCTCCACAAGGTTAGCTCTACTCAATATCAGATCACTAGCCAACAAATCACTGCTAGTTAATGACGTCATTATGACCTATGATCTAGATGTTTTACTTCATAGTGAAACATGGCTGACTGAATGTAGCTGTTGTGCTATTCTCAATGAGGCAGCACCAACAAATTTTAGTTTTATGAACAAGTGTCGAGCTGGTAAGAAAGGCGGGGGAGTTGCTGCCATCTTTAAATCTGTATTTCAGTGCAAGGAAATTACATTAGGTGATTTGAGCTCTTTTGAACATCTCTGTTTTGTATTAAAAGGTGATCTAAAAGTTCTTTTTTAATCATTTATAGACCTCCAAGATACTCAGGAAAATTCATTGATGAGTTTGCTGAACTGCTGTCAGTTATCTGCACTGACTACAACTTTTTTTATCATAACAGGGGATTTTAACATTCATGTAGACAATAACATGGACAGTAACGCCAAAGAACTCTCTGCTCTACTTGACACTTTTGGCCTCTTGCAACATGTGAAAGGGCCCACACACACTCGAGGCCACACTCTGGATCTGGTTATCTCTAAAGGTGTTGATATTTCTTCTGTTGATGTTAAGGACTTGGCTCTTTCTGATCATTTCTGTGTGTTCTTTGACTTACAGATCATTCCAAATGTTCAGTTAACCTCTGTGTCTGTTAGGAGAAGGTACATAAATGAGAATACCAGTGCAAAATTTATGGAGGCTATAGCTATGTCACCAACTGTGAGTGCAGAGTCAGTTGATGAACTCCTGGATAAATTTAACTGGAAAATCTCAAATGTCATGGATGCTGTTGCACCTATTAAAACTAAGACGACCTTGAGCAGAAAGAAAGCACCATGGAGGAACACTATGATGATAAAGGCTTTAAAAACAGAATGCAGGAAAGCAGAGCGTAAGTGGAGAAAAACTAAACTTCAAATTCGCCTTGACCTCTACAAACAAAGTCTTTGTAATTTTAACTATGAGTTACTCAAAGCTAGACAGCGACACTTTTCTGAAATTATTAATAAGAACATCAACAACACTCGTACTCTGTTTGCTATGGTTGATAAGCTTACAACCCCCCCTAAACAGATCGCTCCAGAACTCCTTTCCACAGAAAAATGCAATGAATTTGCTTTTTCAGTGTAAAAATCCAGTCCATAAGGTTAAATATCGACACAAATCAACAAAACAATAAAATGACGCAATCCCTAAGACCTCCCAGGAATAACTCAACTGCAATGTCAGAATTTAAAACAGTTGACCAAAAAACCATAGAGGAAACAGTGCAGCATCTAAAACCATCAACATGCTGTCTTGACACAATGCCATCAGATTTCTTTAAAACTATTGTGAACTCTGTCCAAACAGATTTGCGACAAGTAATAAATAGCTCACTTAAATCAGGTGTGTTTCCTAAACTCCTAAAAGTAGCTGCCATTAAGCCACTCTTAAAAAAGAGAACGCTGGATGCTTCCATGTTAACCAACTACAGACCTATCTCAAATCTTCCTTTTATAGCCAAGATCGTTGAGAAAGTGGTTTTTAATCAACTCAGCAATTTCTTGAACTCCAGTGGCCTTTTTGACAAATTTCAATCAGGCTTCCAACCTAACCACAGTACAGAAACAGCTCTTATTGGAGTGTTAAATGACATAAGGTTGAACACTGACTCAGGCAAGGTGTCAGTTCTGGTCCTGTTGGATCTCAGTGCTGCGTTTGACACTGTGGATCACAGTATACTGTTGAACAGGTTGGAAACTTGGGCAGGACTCAGCGGAACAGTCCTAGACTGGTTCAGGTCCTACTTGGAAGAGCGGAGTTATTTTGTGACCATTGGAAGTTATGAATCTGATCGAGTGGCTATGACATGTGGAGTTCCTCAGGGGTCAGTTCTTGGACCCCTTCTGTTCAGTCTATATATGCTGCCCTTGGGTCAAATTCTGCAGAACCCTAATGTAGACTATCACAGTTATGCAGATGACACACAGATATACCTAGCACTGTCCCCAGATGACTACAGTCCAATACAGTCATTGTGTCACTGTTTAGAGCAAGTAACTAATTGGATGAACCAAAATTTCCTTCAATTAAATCAGGACAAAACTGAGGTCATTGTTTTTGGCAATAAGGAGAAGAGGATTGCTGTCAGTAAACATCTCGAGTCACTCTTTCTAAAAACTAGGGACCAAGTACGAAACCTTGGCGTGCTGATAGACTCAGATTTGATTTTCAGCAGTCACATCAAATCAGTCACCAAAACAGCCTTCTATCAGCTTAAGAACATATCCAGAGTGAAGGGTTTTATGTCTCAAACAGACCAGGAGAAGTTGATTCATTCATTTATATATATATGTATATATACATATTCAACTTCTTCAACTTCAACTTTATTTATATAGCAGTTTAAAACAACCACAGCTGAAACATAGTGCTGTACCTAAATAGATAAAACAACACAGGAACATAATACAAGGACATAAATAGTAAAATAATTGTTTATTGTTTTCAAAACAAATTAAAAACAATAAACCAATAACTAAAAAACAAACAAACCATAAAACACTAAAACAGGAGCAGAGTCTCATGCACGGTTGAAAGACAAGGAATAAAAATGGGTTTTTAGTAGGGCTGTCAAACGATAATTATTTTTTTTTATTAATCTTTTTGTGGAAATGACAATAATCACAGTAAATTATACATGCATAGTTTTCCTCTTTTCCTGTTATTTTATCACAAAAAACAGCCCTGGGCCCGCTAAGAGCACAGGAAAACAACAACATAGAACAGCAAACAATGTCTCTGTAACACAAAGAAAATGAGAAAAAATATACAGTGATAGGGAGAATAAAATGTAATTGAAAGTGACACATACACTACAAAACATCAAAATAATATGAAGTGCAAATTAGCAGAAAAATATTGAAGTATGAAATATAGATGTCCGACATTGGAATGGTAAGTTAGAAGTCATAATACAAAAACTAAAATAAACAAACGTACAAAAACAAAAATAAAATAAATAACACCGGGGGGAGGGGGGGGCAGTCAGTCTGAGGGCAAGGATTTTAAGGAGTTGAAGTATTCCATGAAATTTTTCCATTTCTGAAAAAACTTAGCAGAACTACCTTTCATTGAGAGCCTTATCTTTTCCAGACTAAGGAAGGACATAGTATCTCTGAGCCAGAAACGATAATTTTTTAAAATCGAGATTAATCGCAGAATTTCCATAGTTAATCGCGATTAATTGCGTTTTGAATTGCATGTTTAAAATCCTGTTATTTTACATTTCAAAGCAGTTGTAAGCCCATAATGTAAAGCATTTCTTACCAGAGTGTCTTAACTGGGAATCAATCACGGCTTTAGATAAGGCTCTCCCACACTCCAAAATGGTCCTTTGGTGGAGCTGAGGCTGGCTTGGCTGCACCTGGGTGTTTAGCGTGGAGGTGCTAACTCAAACTCCACGTACTCCGGTGGTAGTTAAACTCCGTTTGACACAGGTTGCATTTTACTTTTGACTTGTCAACTGAAGCGTCTGGAAGTGTTTTAAAGTTAAACAAGCCGTTCAAAAGTCCAGTAGCTCTCTTACTTTCCATCAGCGCGGTAGGTTTACTGCAGGAGGCCACTTCAAAGCATAGCGCTACTAGAGGAGCCATCTACGGGTGAGTAGAAGGGACAAAAAGGTTTGCAAAATTAAAATGCGATTAAAAAAAAAATTAACGCGTTATGGATTGCATTAATGTAATAGCGATTAACGCGTTAATGCTGACAGCCCTAGTTTTTGAATTCAAATATACATCCAGCATTAAAACTAAAAACATGTAGATAGAATATTTAAAAAAACATAATAGGAAGAAAATAAACAAGTATTATTATACTAATAAAAGAAGAAAGATGCTTATGTATTTATTTATTTTAACATGTAAATAACATATATAGAACATAATACCATATATTAACATGAGGTTTCTTCCTGTTAAAAGGGAGTTTTTTCTTGCCACTGTTGCTCATGTAGGAATGTTGGGTCTCTTTAAAGTTAAAACCTGAAGAGTTTGGTTTAGAACCTGCTCTATGTGTAAAGTGCCTTGAGATAACTGTTGTGATTTGGCGCTATATAAATAAAGATTGATTGATTGATTGATTGATGGTGAGGATATCAGCCAGCTGGTCTGTCCATTCAACACTTTGGGCCAAAGCACAACATCATTAAAATGATCCTGAATTTGGCTTTAGATATTCATGATCCCCACAAGATGCTTCCTCCTGGTGACCCTCTGACATTTCTTCTTTCCTTCCTTTCCTTCCTTCTTTCCTCTGTCCTTCTTTCCTTCCTTCCTACCTTGATCTTTTCCTTTTCCCCTCCCTCCCTCCCTCCCTCCCTCCCTCCTACCTTCCTTATTTCCTCCATCCTTCCTTCCTTCCTCTCTTCTTTCCTTTCTTCCCTTCTTTCCGTCCTTCGTCCCTTCTTTCCTTCCTTCCTTCGTCCCTCCTTTCCTTCCTCCCTCCCTCCCTTCCTTCCTTCTTTCCTTCCTTCCTCCCTCCTTTCCTTCCTTCTTCCTCCCTTCCTTCCTTGACTCGAGGACAACAGGAGAGTTAATGTCAATGTGAAGATGAGTAATGAGCAACCTCTCTACAGTTTATACACATTATGTTCAAAAAGTACAAATGTCCAAACAAGGAGAATCATTTCCTCTAGATTGGTGCTGTCAGATCTGTCTTGAGGCATCACAGCAAAACAGAAATGATTCAATACTCAGGCTGAATCATCACTGTCATGTCTACTTTTACACGTACCCCCCCATCCACACACACACACACACACAGACACGCAAGTCCTCCCCTTTCCAACTCTCCTTGCATTCCTACATTCCATCATCACTGAAGGAGGAGGAGGAAGATGGGAGAAGGGTTGCCAGGGACAAAAGAGCAATGGAGGTAGAGAAAGGAAGAGGAGATCGAAGTGGGGAAGATAGGATAGAGTGCCATGGCAAGGAGACAAGAGAGGAAGGAGAGATTAGGTGAGGACAGAGCAGGAAAGACTGATTCTTGATGTAACTCAACAGAAGATGAAGATAACCTGCAAGAAAGTGAAAAACAGAAAGTGTAGGATTAAAAAACCCAATATATTTACATTGGTTGTCTTGTTTTCTTTCTTCTCTTTGGTATGCATTCTTATCTGTAAAGGTTATATGTTAGAGCTTCTTACATAAGAAAGTAAGGGTCCTGCCATGCACGCACACACACACACACACACACACACACTGAGCCCAGTACCGGCTGGTACTGAGAGCGATTAGGATGTGTTAGCACAGAGTATAAACCTGGAGGAGGACGAAGCTGCTTTCAGTTTATACTGTATGTTCCACATCTTACCCAATCATGCTAACTGTACTCCAACCTGATACAACTTCACTCAGCTTTCCTTTCTAGCTGCGTCATGAGGTAATCTAGGCTGTTATTCTTAATATATATACATACATATATATATATATATATATATATATATATATATATATATATATATATATATATATTGTAAATATGAACATATATAGATAGAACATATATTTATGCATTCATCTCCAAAATGTAGAAGTGAATTGTTCAGCAGATACATTGACACAGTGAGTTCTAATATACATATTTTTTAATTGTATTATTTTAGCTTCTAATATTTTTTTCCACTCACATATCCTATTATTTGCCTGATACAACCGTTTTGACTACTTTCATTGTTTTTTGGCTGCAGCTTCTTTGCTATTCACACTGAAGTGTGCTATATAAATAAAGTTTTGCTTTGCTTTGAAAGAACAAAAACATCACATGAACCAAAAGTCACAGGCAGAGGCGTGTACCATATAACCCTGCATGCATTAGAAGACCTTCAACTGCCTTGTTATTAGCATGTATGTGACTAAAGGTTAGTATAAAAGGCTACTTGAGCTGAGCCCTGTAGTATTAACTCAGCTCCTGTGATTTGCAATAAATGAAGAGGTCATCTGAGGTTCTGTGCATGACTGTAATCTTTCAAGTAAAAGCTCTTTGAGAGGACTAAAAAATGTGGTCATCGTCATTAAACTGAGGTTGTCAGGTAGGTGGGGGAGGGGTCATAGCAGGATCTATGTACATAAAGGCTACAATTCTTATACCGCCTTTGCACTTGCTTTACTATTATTGTCCTACTCATATTATCCTACCATTACAACCACAAACTGATGCTTTAAGACCGTATCTATTCTCAAATTCAATATCGAAATATAAATTAATTTTTTTACCTCAAGGTTGTATGCAGTTCATTTGTAATTCTTCTCGTGAATTTGAAACTGCACACACACACTATAGACCGGATCTATGAAACTCCACTTTTTTGCTTTTTGCTTGACTGTGCTTTCATTCCATTCTCTTCATAACTGAACTGCGTGTGAACTTTACAGGATTAAGCACTACAATGAGGAGGGACAACTGTATGTAGGTGTAGTGGGTTGCTTATGTAGTCAACGTGACAATGACACACACACACACACACACACACATACACACACACACACACATGGATTTTGGTTTGTGGGCTGATAAAATGCATGTTTTGTTGCATAAAGTCACTGGTTAATTTCTGAGACCTCAACAGAAAGGGACATCCTGGCTAGAAGCAGCAGCTAGTCCATTAATCAGTTGTCAACAATTAAATTAATCTCCAACTCATTTGATGCTCATTTGAGTCATTTTTGAAGATGAAATATCCAAATTCTTTAAATCCATCTTCTCCATTTCGAATGTTTGTTACATGTTTCACCATCAACAAGAAATCAATTTATCAAAAAAAAAAAGTGACAGTGATCGGTAATGAAAATAATTGTTAGTTGCAGCCTTAATAAAGACTCTTGGCAGGGGTTGTCGCCTAATATCAAGTAGCTATTCAGTTGCTATTTGAAGCCAGCAGTTGTAGCAGCAGCAAAAACAAGCAGCATATATCAGGAGGGCTCAGCTCCTAATGACAATTTAACATACAATGCCCTGCAAGTGTTCAAACGTAGATAACGTAAATGACAAGAAATACAAGAAATACTAATACATAGTCGAGTGTTCTATAGTGTATAATAATACTGGTTCAGAATAAACAATCATAGATTTCTACAGAGAGATTTTTAGGGGTGCTGAGATCATATTTAGGGGTACTTGAGCGCCTCTGAAAAGGGTGTAAAATCGCCCCTGACATATATTATAGCTGCTGTTCTGCTGATATAACAGTAGCTCTATAGTATTAACCAGGGGCCATTTTAAACCATTTTTAGGGGTGCTCAAGTACCCCGAAATTTGATCTCAGCACCCCTAAAAATAAATAAATAATATTTCCCCTATGCCCCCCCCCGCCCCCCGCGTGTGTAGCATTAACACACGCTACCAGTGGGGACAATCTGAGCTCTGGGAGAGCATAGTAGTATGGTGGTGTTATTCCTCCAGCGTCATGTCCCGCCCCCCTGCAGTGTGAGTAGGCTGGAGCAGGTTTAGGAGGAGGAGGACGAGTCATACTGGATCGTTGCACCTCACATCCCACACTGGATTTACCGGACTCCACCTGACACGAGCGCTGTGTGCTGTTCGTAAGCGCGCGCTGACACAGGACGGCGCGAGACGAGGAGGCTCGTGTTGTTGTTTTTTTTTTCTCTCCCTCGCCTAGTGTCGTAGTAGTAAACATTAACAAAGACAGGTGAACGCACCGCTCACCGCCTGCTCTCTCTCTCTCCTCTCTCTATTGTTTTTTTTTTTTTTTTTTTTCTTCCCGAGGACAGCGGAGGAAACAACCAGCAGTGTAGCTGTGGATGGTTTTATCCGCAGTGCCTCAGACAAGCAGCCAACCGGGGAGCAGAATGTCAAGACAGCAGCAGCACCGGACGCCGTTAAAACTCACCGACAACGTGGTGGAGGTCAAGAGCAAAGTAAGTGGCGGTGTAATGAGCTTCCCTGACGGGTATTTAAACGGTTATGAGAGGAGACAACGTCTGTTTTGTGCTGACAACACCGACGTTACCTTCCGTTGTCGTTCAGAGAAGATAAGTGATGTGTCTCTATGACACACCAGCAGCGCTTATGTTTTTACTGTCCAACCGTTGGTCATGTTGGTATATTCTTCTGTGTGACGGAGGGAAAAAAGGTTGGAGTGCAGCTGACAGCGGCCTGGGTTACTGTCAGCAGGCAGACCTATCGTACTCTGCTCCGTTTCATTCCGCATTTATTCCGCCGCCGCCACCGCCGCCTTCCCCCTCCGTGTTCAAACACACATCCTGCTTCTCCATCTCCGCAGGATCTCCTCTCCTCTCTGCTTGCGTCTCTGTAGCGGTTCATTCAATGACATGCATCAGGACTCTACTCTGTGTGCTACTGTCACTAGAATCAAATAATGCCACATTTACTGTAACTAACCACTCTGTTTTAAAGTGGGCTAATAGCTACTTTATCTGAGTGTTTTTTGTGTGCCTCTAATAATAATCATCATAATCATAATCATAGTCATAATAAACTTTATTTCTATAGCACCTTTCAAAACGGAAGTTACCAGGTGCTTCACACAATGCAATGTTAAGAGAATAATATACACAAAACACAATAACACTACAATAACAATAACAACACATTAAACAATCAAATAATACAACTTAGAGCAGCAATTATACAATGTTATAAAATATTATTAAAAATATTATCTGACGAATATAGTTAGTTTAACAATTAAAACTCATCAGGTGTGCTACTAATATGACCTATAAACAGGCAGGAGTGGTAAATAAGATAATAGATTCAATAGATGAATTATTCTTTTTATTTACTTTGATGTTACTAGGCATCTCATTTGCACCTAAGTAAACATTTCCACAAATAATTTAAAAATATTTTGTATATTTTGGATTTTATGAATTGTATCTCCACCAGGATATGTTGCCCCTGTTAAGGTATAAAAAATGTATGTGTGTATCTCCTGGTGCACGTTGTCTGGTTAAGGGATAAGATATGGAAATGTAGCCTTCTGATTGTATATCATCATGCTTATGATATATGATGATCATGTCATGTGCTTATTATTCCTTGGAGATCCCTTTCAAATTATAGGCTACAGTAAGTGTTTCATGTGTCCTCCTTACACTAAAACACTTCACGTCATTGCAGCAGTACAGTATCATTGTGAAACCTCTTCATGGTGAATATTTAAAAAAAGAACATTTGAGGCATTTATAATGTGTGAAGTTTGGCTTATAATAAATGTGCCATTTCTGTGATATGACAGAGGCTTCTTATTTAAACCCACAATAGTAAGCAAACAGCTTACTTACATGTAAGCTTTGTGTAGATGCTCTATCCTAAATGAGAAAAAATTCAAATTAAAGGCAGCCAGAGACAATCTGCATGACAGGAATCATGGTTCACATAGCTGCCACATGTGATGTGTAATATAGTAAGTCACATACATGCACAGTATGAAATATTACCACTGCCATTACCACTACTGTATGAGTACTTCTTTTGGAATTAACACATACAGGGCAAATGGACAGTGAGGAAGAAGAGCCATTCACACTGAAACCGAAAGTGGCAATTGCCCCTCCCCCTTACCCCTAACCCTAACCCCTAGCCCCCACCCCCAATTCTCACATGTCCTGTTCTAAACAGAAACCACTGTAGTTGTATTCACTGTCACTGTACAGCTGTTGATGTTGAATCACATGGTTTTTTGATGTCATGCAAATGAAAGGAAGTATTCAAATGAGATAATGATGACTCAGCGCATCACCTTTCAGCACTTAGATTGCAATCGGAACCCCCCCCCCCCACACACACACACACACACACATACACACACGCACTTACTGAAATCATAACACAGATTCTGTGTGTTATGGTCTCCCTCAAATATTTGTCTAATGTGACCTTCTAATAATCTCTTCTCTCTCTTTCTCTTTATAGTCAAATCATTCACTGGACTGTCCAGGTTCTTTATCAGAAACAGTGTTGGACAGATAAGAGAGATAGTTTACATCCAACAGACATAGAAGAAGCTAGAAGGTCTTTTCACACAGGTCGGGTCACATATATCAGAGCTTTTCATCCAGAGTAAAAACATGAACACAGGAAACAACACACTGATACTTCATATCAGAGTTCATACTTACAGTAGAAACAACCGCAGCAGATTATTTTTTCATCCTAATCTGAATTATAAAGATTGCAACTGTTCAAATATAGTATATAGATAATGGTTCTATTTACACACACACTTTCACACATACCTACACTGTGAGTTCAGCCTGTTAAGCCATTCACATAATTACAGAAACCTGCCTTTACTTGTCTATTTAAAGGTGCAGTGTGTAGAATTTAGTGGCACCTGATGCCACAGATTTATCAGATATGGGATATAATATTCAGTATGCTTTAGTGTATGATCACCTGGCAGTAAGACTTTTTATGTTTCTACAGTAGCCCTGTGTGGACAAACTAAACAACGTGAGTTTTGCATCTACTGTTGGTTCCCCTACATGCTTGGGAGGGAAGGTGAGGGGTTACAATCTGCAACTTCACTGCTAGATGTTACTAAATCATCTTTTAACTAGACAGACATTTTTCCTCAGTTTGAAATATGGGCATGAAGGATTTTAACACCCGCCAAGCACCAAATGCAAGTAGATTTTCAGTTTGGAAGAATATCAGCCACACTAGTGGGGAAATATTTTTACCAAAATAGTCATGGAATAAAATATCTGGCATGATTTCTTAGATGAAATTACTCATGTTTGTCCCTTTACAATGTAGACACATGCACCATGTGTTTTTCAAGTGTGTGTAAACAGTGTTGTGAAACTGTAGGGCTCGAGATGTTCTGAGGGACGGAACGCCAACCACAGACCATCTGTAGTACTTTCAGTTTCACAGCACTGTTTACTGTACAGGACATCAGCTACTCCACATCACAGCTCTACACTAAACTGTCACTTACAGTATTCAACTTCATATCTCATTATCTGAAACAAATATATATGTGATTCAATGAAAATATGGATATGGATCATCTCTTGGCAGGTGAGTCAAGAAGTGAATTTCGGACATTTTTTTTCTCCCCACCCAAATTAACTTCCTGTCCTGGTACAATCAGACCATGCCAAAGCAATTATTTGAATGTCTGTGTGCTAACATTACATTATGTTGTTGAGGACAGTAGGCCTTTCTGGTCTACAATTACAAAACATAACCATTAACTCCTCGCCCTGTAGGTGCTGGCTGTAGTAAAGGTCATAAATCCCGCCCCCTCTATAGTCCCTTTTCCATTAAGGAAGTTCTGGGTAAAATGTAGGAGGCAGGAACTTTACAGGAACGTCCTCTCACTTGTTCTTCAAAACTTCACAGTTTTGCCCGCGACGTCACCGAGGCGACACACCAAAAGCATAACAACGAGGATGTCAACATACATCTTTTTGTCCATCTTCTACTACTACTTTTCTGCTTATTTTGGCGCTTTTGTGTTGACGTCACATTCCGCTTTGAATATACCCAATCAGTACCAAGTCAACCTCAAGCCCCACCCAGGAATTTTTCGGTGCTGCATGGAGTACCTACCCTGAGGCAAGGACTCGTTTTTGCCCCTGTAAAAGTTTCAGGAGATTGTCCTTCAGAGGTGGTTCCTGCTATGGAGACACGGGCCAACGGTCACAACCTCGTAAAATGACCCCAAAGTTCCTAATGTTAGTAGGTGGGACATGAGCCAAACTAAAATATCAAAGTAGACTTCAAATGATGTTTTCCCAAAGATGGTTTCTGTCATTGTAGGTCATTATTATCACCTATTTTTCTTATAAGTTTGTTTTTACGTAGTTATATATAGATATAAAAAGGGAGCATGACATCATGATTGACAGCTGTGACAGCCACTCTCAGACTTCCATCAGGTGGCAGGACAGCTAAAGTGGTGAGTCCCGCTGCTCAATTCCACTGTGTAGGCTCTGGCTCCAAATGACATCACAGCAAGATGGAAGCTTCTGGAAAGAAGATATTTTATCTCCATTTCCTACTTAACGAATTTAATTGAATTGAAGTCACGTCGTCCATGCTTATATGCAGTCAATGTGCATAATACTCCACTTTGAGGGTGAGTACTGGAAATGAAATAATGGATGTAAGTGATACATTCCCAGCATTAAATCCTCAGAGTTCAGTGATGTAGAATGAAGAAGTTTAGAATGTAGATGTGTGGATGAGCATATCAAGTGTATACCTTTTGAATGAATAAAGAGATAATGTGAATGTGAAATAGTGACACATGTAGCACAAATGCTTTACCTGTCCTGGCAGCTCCAGAGAACAATAGACACACTAAGCTGTTGATGAGAGAAGCTTCTTAGATTCCACAAGATGAGTTGGGAACACTTCCAACTTGACCACAGTGGAAAAGAACAAAGGTAGTGATACAGAATGCTTGAGAGTTTTAAGAATTGGAGCATTTTGTTAGATCAGGTAGAGCACATTCTCACCCTCATACTGCATTTATCTCTGGAAGAAATATGTTTAAAATGTAAAAAATTTTGGCTGTGGTACAATTATGCTTTAGGCCCTGATGTCATGTGTTCTCAACAAACTGGATATTGGATCCACCATAACTGCATTCACATTAGGTATTCAACAAGGTAGAAACAATGGTTCACTGAAACATGTACAAATGGAGTGGAAAAGTGAAATGCCTAGGAGCTTACTGCAGTGAATATGTGATAGCTACACCTACACCTACTGTACACCTACACCTGGTGCTGATGGAAGACCTCATTGATCATGTTAGAGCTAGCAGTTCTGTTGAGAGCCAGAGTTGAGGTTTGGAAAACAAAGCGTTTGCAAATCTCCTCTCATCAGTAGGAATGTGAAGCTTGGTTCAAAGTTCTCCTGAGATTACTTGATGTTGTGACTGAAAGCTTTGTTTGTATTCCCACAAGCATGCACACTTTTTTTCCCTGCTTGATATCCATAACAATCTGTTTATGTACACTGATTGACCAGACATAATAATCATGTGATGGTTGAAGTGATGCAGGCAGGGTCTATGTGTATCACTATAAAAGTCTTAAATGTTTTAAATGTAGTTTTTGATACTCAAGGTCTAAAAATGGAGTTGTAGGAGTTAAGGTATTACATTTGATCTGGGTTGGAGCAGAATGAATGAGCCTAATAATATTTATTCAGTTTATGTTATTTATCATTATTATCATTATTTTCAGATTTTTTTACGTAACCAACCAATCAACTTATCAATACTACTATAATTATAATGAAACTAATCATTAGTTAAATGACTTCAAAATGAGGTCCATTTCAACCCACTGCAACAGTCACATCCTGCTTTTGCTTTATTATAAGTCTCAGCAATGGTATTAAAGTTTTGAAAAGGTCTTAAAAGTCATTACATTTGTGCAGATACCCTGGATGAAGGTGACAGGTACATCTTTCCATTCACGTCAATTTTCAATTTTGCTTGTACAAAACCACTCAGTGTTGGATGTCAGAATACATGATAACATTATCACTTTATACTGATGTATATGTGAATATTTGTGTTGTTTTTTTAAAAGAATAATTCCCTTTAACACTGACACAAAAATGTATGGTCATTTTTACACTCTGCCCATCCAGTACCAAAAAGGGCAATTTAGCTCACAAATTCCCCTGTTTAGTCCACATTGAGACATGTTTGTATTCATACATAGAATGTATATATTATTATTGTTAGTAGTGGTTGTAGCCAGACGTTTAAAATAGCTAATAGAATATTGTATTTAAAGACTGTGTAAAGTGAATTCAGACATTTTCTTCTAAACACATTAAATAGGTCATAAATGTATTTCTAAAAAAGGTGTAAAAAGCATTTCAACCATTTAGATTTGAATTGTGGAGCTAGGCTTCACACACTGTGTTTCAACATTCAGTTAGGGATTTAGTGAGCGGGTCTGAAAAGCACATACATTCAGCACATACTACTACTAGCTACTACAGTCTAGCTGAGTTAGCCGCCGAGTTAGCCGCCAAGCTAGCAGCTGAGCTAGCAGCTGAAAGCTCTCAGACATAGCGTCCATGTTTCTGGTAGAGGTGGTGACTTTGATTGACAGGTGATACTTGGTAGGGGGCGGGGTTTCAGTGAACTCGGCAGGCACTCCCACAGTGTTTGGTAGCAGAGAAAGAGGCTGAGTTTTACACAACTTTGAAGCCTAATTTCATATATTTGGCGATTTTTTTAATCATTCAAATTTGGCAGGGTGGTTAGACTGACTTTACACAGACTTTAAATGAAATTGTAATCTATAACTACTGATAGTAATCTGAGCTGTAGGTGTATTAAAGTCAAGTTGATCCTCAGTCATCCCCCATAGATATATCCAGTGGGAAACACTACTTGATGCTGGTGTTTATCGTCCTGTTTGCAGTTTGATGCAGAATACCGTCGCTTCGCTCTGAAGAAGAACGGCCCGGGTGGCTTCCAGGAGTTCTACCGCCTCCTCCAAACCATCCATCACATCCCCGGTGTAGACGTGCTGCTGGGATACGCAGATGACCATGGAGACCTCCTCCCAATCAATAACGACGACAACTTCCACAAAGCTGTCTCGTTAGCCAATCCTCTGCTCCGTATCATCATAACCAAGAAAGGTAAGAAAGAGAGAGAGGGAGAGAGAGAGAGAATAAATGGTGCTTCTATTTACCTCCGACTGTCACTGGAACTCATACAACAGCTTGGGATGAGAACAGACATTTATAAGTGCTCTACCTGTTGGCTGCTCCTCTAGCTTTTAATAAGTGTGTGGGTGAGAGAGAGTGAGAGAGAGAGTGAGAGTGAGAGAGAGAGAGAGAGAGAGAGAAAAAAGAGAGAGAGAGAGAGAGAGAGAGAGAGGGGCTTTGCACAGCTGCAGGGAAGGTCTTTGTTCTCCACATCAAACATGTTTAATCATCATACACAGCACCACCTGATGATTCTTTGCCTGCCTGCTTTTTTAAACTGTTCTGTCCCCTGAGGTAGACGCTGTGTTTTGAATATTTTCTGGGGCATGTCTGCTTAATTAGACAGGTAGGCAAAGAGAGAGGAAGACATCATAAAGCCATCACATCACAGTTTGTTGCGAGCTGCACATTACTGTTTGACAGGTCATTTTACATCCATGGATGCTGCAGTTGATAAAAGAAATTGGCCGTCAGCTTAAAGATAGAGTTACTAAACAGTATGGCATAAAAGACAAGGATGGTCGTTTATTAAAAAGCAATATTACATTTTTTTTATTCATGTTTCAGTTTTTTCTTAACCTTCAGTGAACAGCAGAACAAAGCAGAGATTACAGCTGAAAAGTTGTAACCCAGAAGAAACAGTTGTAATTTTTTTTATGCTCATCAAGGTCTCAGTTTCTAATAATAAGTGCTGTTTTGGGAAAGTAGTCTGTCTATATGGAAAGTAAACCTCAGGAATTATTTTTTTCATAAAGACTGCTGAAAACAATGTTGAATGTAGAGCTGCCAGAGTATTGATTTGTTTCCTTCCTGCACAAATGAACAAATATCATTTAAACCTCAGATGTTCTAAAATAATTGATTCCTAAATAACATATTCACCTAAATATAAGGTGATTATAAGGCTTATAAGGGCCAACACCTGTTCATAGAAAAATGCTTTCTGAATATAACTTCCATCATAGTACAGTAACTCTGACACTGATCCAAAATGATTAATAGCATTTCTATGACTGGCTGTTTGTGTTTTGAGCTCGTGATCATGTGTGACAGAGTAACTGGCAGTTGTAATATTCCGTTTCTGCAGCAGAGATGTCAGAAAAGGCTTTGAATTGATTTCCTCCATGGTAGAAACACACGTTCCACAAGCTTTCACAAACTGGACTAACCAAACACTTTTAGAGTTGACTGACTCTAACACACTCACTATAAATAGACTTTCACACACTCTCTAGACTAGAAACATTAATGCCACAAACAACTCAGAATGCAACACTCTGTGTAAAGTTGGTTTTACGCCGGTGCTTTATCTGATGGAAAAGAATATGTGATGTTCTGATGTTCTGATGTGATCTGTGTTATCTGAACACATCATTGTCTAGACTCTGAATATCTGATGATACATTTCCAGGAAAAAACCCAACTGTTTTATATTCAGACTAATGATGATACACTTTTTGAATTAATATATTAACATATCAGAATTATGTATTCATTTGACAATCAGCATATTTCCCTCTGGTAATTATGGTCGTTTATGTTTTCATCTGTTGGTTTTGTTTGACTCTTATCACAGCAGAACATATCTGATGTAGTTTTCTTTTGGAATAGTACCATCTGTGCTGATTTGAAACTAAAGCAGGCATGTTGAGAGTTCATTCAATCTAAGTAAATCTTCTTCTTACTTGATTGCTGACTTTTTATTTATTAATATTTTGACTCCAGACTCTTGTTGCCATTTATTTGTAATGCCAACTCATGAAACAATAGAGGAAATGAACTATGTGTTTCCCAAACAAACAATCTGTTACACAGACTCAAAGAAGCTTTCTGAATGTCTCACAGTGTTAGCTGTGTGGTTGTAACAGAACAGGAACACAGCACACAGATGAAGTAGTTAAAAGGCTGATGATTACAGAGTGATTACAGTGCACGCAGATCACACTGAAGTGATGCTGTTTTGGGTGTGACAGGAAGTGATGAGGAGGAACCATGCAGCACAGATGAACTCAATCAGTTTCAGGGTCATTTACTGGAGCTCAACTGATATATTGGTCTGCTGATATCATCAGCTGATATTGACCTATAACAGATATCAATATCGACATATATGTTGACTGACACATGCCGATTTTTTTTATTATCCTTTAAAATTATACGGGCAGCATTTTATGTATATTTGATACATTTCCTTAATCCAAGTTAAAAGTAAGGAAAGAGTAAACTTTATTGATCCCCCTAAGGGCAAATTCAAAATTTACACAACAGTATCCTTGTAATAAATGATAAAAAAAATATAATAAAATACAATTCTATACACAATAAACAGTCTCTAAATACTGTATACAGTAAACATGTTCCTGGGATTAGACAGTAGGGATGCTATGAAAGCATTTTGAGGCATGTGGCTGATATATATGTAAATATATACCGTACATATGTTTGTGTTCTATGTCATTTCTTATTTATAATTATTTATTACATTCACAGTCAAGTTTACTGTTTCAGTGCACTGATGTCATTTTATACAAGTTTATAGTTAAACTGTAAAATAGTATGACGTCACTACATATCTTTGTCACAAGGGTTTGATAACTAAAAAAAATGATCCAATGATCAGAATATATATATAAATACATTTTTTATAATGTGGTTATCAAACACTTGTCAAACATATGTAATGGAGGTGAGTTTACAGTTTAACTATATTGAATGTATAAAAGAACTACACTGGGAATTTAATCATTATAAATGACTATTAAAAAAACAAAACACATACAACAAGAAATATATGTATGCATTAACCTGCACATTTTAAGAACGTTTATTATCTTTGTAAACAAACCACTAATCCTAATTTTAGTTTTCTTTGTGCAACTGTACATCATATATGTACATGTGTTATCTGTATCTCTCTATCTAATTTCTCTCCTTCTTCTTTTTCTCTTTTTGCTTTGATAAATGTAACTCTCACACTGGAGAGAGCCTACAATAAGCCTCCTGAGGGTTTTTACACATTTCATGTTGTCTATTAGTGTATAATCTGTGTCATTTGTGTACGTTTAAACTAATTAAATTACATTTTAAAAAAACTAAATAAACTTGAATTAAGAAAAAGGATACATATACTGTACATACAATGCTGCCTATATAATCTAAAAAATTATAATCGGTGCATATCGGACAACATATATACCGATACTGATATATCTGTGATAGGCCGATATCAGCCGATAATATGGGTTAACCGATATATTGTAATTTAAAGTTGACTCTATTTATTGCATGAAGAGTATATATCTACCATAATCACTAACTACTACTATCTGTTGACTGGGATAAAACAAATGAATTTATCTTCCTGTTCCTTGTTCTGTGTAGTCCATCCATCCATCCATCTTCATTCTTATGTCATGGATTACATGACTGATCGTACTACACTGCTGCTTGGTTGCGTCTCAGAGCACCTACTCTTGCTGCGTCTCTATGTCTTGTATAATTCATGATGTAATGATGCTAATCTGCTGTTTAGCAGGCTGCTATTGTTGTTGAGAATCACAGACAGCCGCTAGTGTAATCAGATTAACTCAGTGGTCTGGGAGAGACAGAGAAAGAGAGGGAGAGGGCAGTGGATGGAAGATGTGGAAGACAGATAGAGTCCAGAGAGAGGAAACTAGAGGAAATCCATTTAAACACTTAAGTTCCAACATCCACTTTTCATCTCACTGTCCTCTCTCAAATGTTTCAAAAGTCTATCAAGTCCAGCACAATCAAATCTTAAACACACACACACACACACACACACACACACACACACACACACACACACACACACACACACACACACACACACACACGTTGCAGTAGGAATAATGTCCTAATATAATCTCCATTGTGCTTCAGGAGCTAGCCTGCACCTCATTAGTAAGGATTAGCCTGTGAGTTAAGCAACTAAAAATCTACTCACCACATTACTTTATCTTTCATCCCTGAGCCATAATCCTGTTTATAATATAGCACATCCACGTGAATGATGCTGTTCTCTCATGCTCTTCATGTGAGTTCAGGAAATATTAACAAATTGAATGAATTTTTCTACAATTTGTAGCAAAATTATAGCATTTCTGTTATAAAACCCCTTAGAAAAAAGTAGTATATTCAAGTGTACTACGAGTATACTTATTTTATACTAAAACTGAGGCAGTATACTTGAAGTTTACTTTTTATATACTATATTCTATATACTTAAGAATAGTATAGTGAAGTATACTTGGCTTATACTGAAAAGTATAAAGAAAAGTCAAAGACTAAGTACTGTACACTAATACTAAGACTTACATTATACTTTAATACTAAAGCTTATACTTGTACTTTAGTATACTTTTTACTTCTTTCTGCCACAAAGTACTAATACTTAGTATATTTTGATCCAAGTACAGAATAAGGTCAAATCATTGACTCGTGCTTACACTTAATTTAGCAGAATAAAAATATTTTTCACTACACACATTAACTTTGAGGTTTTACCCCTGTTATAAACTTATATAGTATAGAACTAGTACAATGGCACTATATAGAAGAGTGTACTTGTGCTATACTTTAAGTATACTTCAATAAACTAAAATGTGGACTAGAAGTATATACCTCGTACACGAGTAGTATATAGACGAGTGTACTTGTTGTATACTTGAAAGTGTACTTTTGTAAACTTAAAATGACCCTATAAAGTATACTTAAAGTATACTTTTCTAAACTTAAAAATGTTACAATTTAGTATTAAATTAGTATACTTTCTAGTACACTACAAGTACATGGTCCGTAGTATACTTGCTATACTTATACTTACACTCAAGCATACATACAAGCATAGAACTTCAAGTATACTACTTTTTGCTAAGGGATTGCTCTGTATTAGGATTGTGAAGGCTGTTAAGTGTAGATGAGTGAGGTTGTAAAAGCTTCCTGATTGCTTCCTGAGATAATGTGTGTGCTCTTCTCTCTCTTCTGAAATCCACTGTGTGAACCTTCCCACAACTTTTTTTTTACTTTCTTTTTTTTGTCCTTCAACTTTCCCCACTTCTACTTGCAACTAAACAAACATTGTCACAAATTAGAGTTCTTTCTTTCATTCTACATAGTAAATATAGTTTTAATAACTTAGTTTCAGTCACTTCATTGACTCACTCTGGTCCACCACAGAAGATCTGAACACTTCATTTTAATTTAAACAGCACACAGCTTTATAGTTATAATATACCTCATCATTATCTCTTTACTTCTGGCTCTTATAACCCTCACATACTGTTCATATTCTACACCCTCGCAGTATGTTTTGGGTCAGAATCCCCTCATAAAAAGTGTCTTTAACATCAATTGTCAATCTGATTAAACCTTGATGAATGTTTCAGAGAGCAGAGAGAGTGTATTTTTTAGCTCATTTATGGAGAAAAAACTGCTGCTATCACACAATATCATGTCCATGGAAATATAACATAGCAATAATGATGGAAATGTATTTAATGTAAAGGTAAAATGATCAGAACTTTATGGAAGTGTGGGGTTTATTGTAGAACCATTAGAGCCATCAGTCTTCACTGCTACATCATAAAAACTACTATCTTATTAAAACTATGAACTATTCATTTCACTAAAACACATGGCAATAGATACAGAGATCATTTGACCCAGAATATTATGTAAGGGTTAAAGGAGAGCTGTGTAAATGTGATTTAGGTTTTTTTGTTCACATCTCCTGGTGTTCTTACAGCCCCCACCCCCACCCACTGCCCTCTGCTAAAATGTCAATTAAAGGTGCATTTATAAACATCATTCATTATCATTCATGAGTGATGAATTTTTATCAGTCCCTTGAGTTGTTATTTCCAATTATAAATAATGTTTTCATTTTATTCTAAATTATTATTGCCACATTTTAATAACTAAGCTGGTTACTTTGCCGGAAGATACCAACACGTCTTCATGGCTTTATCTGTCACTGTGGCTTTTACTTGTATTACCGCTGCTGTTGTTCAGCTCCTGATGTAATGAAAAGCCAGAATGCAGAATTCAACCAACAGGTGATACGCTGCATTTGGTGAGCCATTAGATTATGTGAGCTGTTGTGCTGGTTAGGCTGGTTTAAGCATGAATGAGATGAATATCAGGGCAAGTCACAGTATGTGATGGGTCACAAAATATGGTGAAACACCGGCAGGTAAGGCATCATGGTGGAGATTAAACTATACCATTAGTAGCTGTTGTTTTGCTTTGAATATTTATCCTCTCCAACATTTTTTTGGGTGAGAAAGTTATTATTTTGGTTCCCATATGTGGTTTTATAACACCTGTTTAGAAATTTGCTCCAGTGTTTTCAGTGTTCTCTCTGCACTGTATTGTTGTTCCACGGGTGCTATTTTTACTGTCCCCAGGACAACGGGACATCCTTCACTTCGACCGCTGGTTTGTGTGTGTGTGTGTGTGTGTGTGTGTGTGTGTGTGTGTGTGTGTGTGTGTGAGAGAGCGAGTGAAAGAGAGAGTGTTAGCAGCCCATCTGGTGTTGCAAACCATTAGCCACTGAGTGGGATTATCTTTCTCTAAAAGACTTCATCAATCATATCAGCTCACAGCCACCACAGTGTGTGTGTGTGTATGTGTGTGTGTGTGTGTGTGTGTGTGTGTGTGTGTGTGTGTGTATGTGTGTGTATGTGTGTGTGTGTGTGTGTGTGTGTGTGTGTGTGTGTGTGTGTGTGTGTGTGTGTTTGTGTATTTGATGTGCACAATGTAAAAGGATTATGTAGGAGGTCGATGTGTAATATGTGAATTATGCATTAGTACTGCAGTGGTAGCTGTGGTAACGATCTCTTCCTGTATTAGTAGCACTGTGGTAGCCATGGTAACAGTTCTACAGGAGTATTACAGTTGTAGTCCTGGTAACAGTCCCATATTGGTATCACAGTGGCACAGTAACAGCTCTGTATGAACAATGATCGTTTCATATTAGTAATACGGTAGTAGTCATGGTAACAGTTTAGCAGAGGAACAGTAATACAGTGGTCGTCATGGTAACAGTTTAGCAGAGGAACAGTAATACAGTGGTCGCCTTGGTAACAGTTTAGCAGAGGAACAGTAATACAGTGGTCGCCATGGTAACAGTTTAGCAGAGAAACAGTAATACAGTGGTCGTCATGGTAACAGTTTAGCAGAGGAACAGTAATACAGTGGTCGTTATGGTAACAGTTTAGCAGAGGAACAGTAATACAGTGGTCGTCATGGTAACAGTTTAGCAGAGGAACAGTAATACAGTGGTCGTCATGGTAACAGTTTAGCAGAGGAACAGTAATACAGTGGTTGTTATCATGCTGTTGTCATTTTATGATGATTTTTGTATGACAGCTGTCCTGGATCTCCTCTGGTAGTTTTCTGGTAAGGTGTAGGTAAGACTAAAGATGAATTTGCATACTCAATCATTCAATCTTTATTTGTATAGCGCCAAATCACAACAAAGTCATCTCAAGGCACTTTACACATAGAGCAGGTCTTAACTCAACTCTTCAGGTTTCATTTTAAAGAGACCCAACATTCCCACCCGCTACTGAAGATAAATGTTTTTAATCTCTTAGTTCATGTGCCGCCAGCAGGTGAGCCTATGGCAGGTTCATTTTGCATTGTATTGGTGAAAGGTATAGATTATAGACTTTGTGATAACAGAACATTTAGCATACTCATATAAATGAGAAAGAAACACTAGGACAGACCTCCAAACTGACTTTTTAAAATTGCTACATGTTAACTGGCAATTTCACAATCAGTAGACACAGGTGAAGTTCATTATACATGTCACTCCTGGGCCCTCAGGTGCCTCCCTGCTGGGGAGGCCACAATCATATGATCTAGATTACAAACTTAAAACAAGAAAAAAGGAAGACCTCTTCTCATCATATCCAGGTAGAGTTTGAACATTTACAATTTGAGTGCCTTTCTCCAATATATGTGTGTGTGTGCTTGTGTGGAGGGACAATGATAGCACGCTAAGGGAAAAAGAGTGAGAGAAAGAAATGAAAGATTGAGGAAGAGAGATTGGGAGAGAGCAGGCAGAGGGAGAGAAGGAAAAATAGAGGTTGGATGAAGAGAAAGGGGTGGGGGGTGGAGGGGGGGTTATCTTCTTCCTGCCAGAGGGTGCCACAGAAATGACTTTCCAGAAATAACAGCAACACACAGACATACACAAATAAACACACAGAATAGTGTCACAGTTGCTGGCATGCTTGTGTCTGTAAATGTGTACAGGAATGTATTTATATAGTGTTCCAGCTGTCTGTGGCAAAGCTCCACGAGCCCTAAGACTGAAATCACTGAGTTAAGGATGGAGAGTTGCCTATAGACGGTCTGAAAATATCTGTACAACACGATGAGAGGAGGAGGAGATCAAATATTTATATGCAAGCAGCACGATGCACTGACGGAGGAAGGAGAGAGGAAGACAGAGAGAATCAGAGAGCTGGAGAGGAAGAGCGTTTCTATCTGCAGCTCATTTAGCTAGCCGTCTGTCTTGAATCCCTGCCACGGCAGCAAATATCAAATGAGCTGAAATGAGTCAAATTGGAATGAACTGATAGAGTCAGACTTGTAACAGAAGGAAGACAGTTAATGTTTGTGGTGCTTTGGCACTGCTGGCACAGAAAATTCACCCTGGCTGACAGGAGGAAATGTAGAGGAACTGATAGAAAGATTAGAGAAATTATTTTACAGTTACTTAGTAGCTTTCAATGTTGGTTAAAGGTGCAATGTGTATAATTTAGTGACATCTAGTGGAACAGACTGGGCAGAAACACAATATAATATTTATGTGTATGTTTTAATTAGTGCATGATCAGCTAAAAATAATAATGTTTTTTAAACTTTAGAATGAGTCCTTTATATCTACATAGAGAGCAGAGCCTGCCATGTTTCTACAGTGGCCCTGAATAGACAAGATACACTGGCTCCAGAGAGGGCCCTTCATGTTTTTTTGTTTTTTTTTGCATTTCACAGCAACTGTATGTTCTCCATCATGCTTGGAGGGGAGGTGTGTGTATGTGTGGTCTGGTCCTTTAAAGGTTTAAGAATTGGAAAATGTATTCCATTCCTGTTGAGCTGGGGCCACTGGCTGATGAGAGACACTCTGCACCACATTATGAACCTGACTGGACTCACAAACCACCAACTTATTTAACAACCGTGTTTACTAAGCAGCAGTAGGCTCAGTGAGCTTGGCAATGACTGTATCTATGTGGATAGGTAGGTAGTAATACTCTGAAAGTGACATAAATTCATTCTTAGAGACAAGTCTGTGTAAGAAGTAAGAATAAATATGTTCTGAGTTTGACATACCACAGAAAAGTGTGTTGTTAACCACCCTGCCAAATTTGAATGATTAAAAATCAGCCTTTTTCTCTGCTCCCAAACGCTGTGGGAGTGTCCACCGAGTTCGCTGAAACCCCGCCCCCTACCAAGTGTCACCTGTCAATCAAAGTCACCACCTCTACCCAAAACATGGACGCTACGTTTGAGAGCTTTCAGCGAGTAGCATCCAGCTGCAGCCCCGGAGCAGAAGCCCCTGACATGACAAAAGCCTCTGGCTTGACGGAAGTGGCCTTAAAATTGCCTAACATAGCGTCTATCAATTGTCCCTCATTTGTTTTACCTTTATTTAATCCTGCAAGTCAACATTGTTTTGTTTTTTAGTAAAACAGAATTTCTTAATATAGCGTGTATGAATTGTCCATTTATATTTATTTTACCCTTATTTAATCAGGCAAGTCATTAAGAACTAACGTACTGTATAGAAGATTAATCCTTGTTTTATTTAATCTGAGAACTCTATTCAATCTTAGTTATTATTCAGTCCTATTATAAGTCTGAGCCGTGTATCAAAATATTCTAAATAAAATAAATAATAGCCACCAGATAAACAAATAGATAAATAAAATGCAATTGCCACCAGATTAACAAAACGTACGTGAATCCACTCAGTGCTATAGGCGGAAAAAACTCCTTTTTTAAAGAAATTCTCAGCCCTCAAAATAAAATAAATGGCCCAAGCCAACCTCAGTCCTCTCTCGCCATAGCGGATTATTTTTATTTTTTACTGTTTTTTATTAAGAAAAAGCAGCATGTGGACATGCTCTGTGAGACCCGCAGCGGACAATACGCGCTCAGATGGCACCGATGTCCCGGGAATGCAGAGGTAGCGCCTGGCCAGAATAGCCCATGAGTTGATTGACATAAATAGCTAAATTGAAAAAATATGTAAAAAAATTAATCGTTAGTATTAATCGGTCAAAGTTCCTGTTATCGGTTAACGGTTAAATGGTTAACCATGTGCATCCCTAACACAAACATAGTCACATTTGTATTCATAATGTTGATATTAAAGTTAAATCCATGAAACGTTAACATTATAACTTGATTAGTGTAGGCTTCTAAATAATAACAGTAACCTATAAACTTGTGGAGTCAATTATACCGATACGATGAACATGTAACTGCAACAAAGTTCATAGAATTATGTGCAAACGACATATTCGTTTTTTAGGCTTTTATTTTTGTTTTCGCTCGGAGCAGCGATTAACTTCCGCCTAACACTTCCGGCAAGGATTGGCAATATATGAGCGGCGATTCCGGCAAGGATTGGCAAGGATTAGGTATATGGCGGCCCTCTTGTCAGCCATCTTTACTATAGACATATATACGTATATATGTCTATGATCTTTACTGCAGCAAGGTACTCGCGTATCCTCAAAAAAAACCTAATTTCTGGTATTCTACGTCACTTCCGTCAAGCCAGAGGCTTTCGTCACGTCAGGGGCTTCTGCTCCAGGGCTGCAGCTGGATAGTTGCTTTCAGCTGCTAGCTCGGCGGCTAGCTCGGCTGCTAGCTGGGCGGCTAGCTCGACTGTAGACTGTAGTTGTAGTAGTGTGCGCTGAATGTATTTATACCTACAGCAGCAGGGCGCCCACTAAATCCTGAACACAGAAATGTTGAAACACAGTTTGTGAAGCCTAGCTCCACAATTCAAATCTAAATGGTTGAAATGCTTTTTACACCTTTTTTAGAAATACATTTATGACCTATTTAATGTGATTAGAAGAAAATTTCTGAATTCACTTTACACAGTCTTTACTGACAACAATGTAGATCTACTGATTAACATAAAGGATCATGTTCTATGGCTACACAGACTATACTAATTACTGCTTTTGTTATTTTATTGTTCATAATAATTAAAAAATAATATAATGCAGAGGTGGGCAAATAGTGGACCGTGGGCCAAATCTGGCCCTGCAGCAAAACTATTTGGCTCCCTGATGAAAGTTTTGACTTTCATAGTTTATATCAAAACTTTCACATAAACTTTCTCTACTGTAGATAAAAATAAACACATGATTCCTGTAAATCCCAAGTATTGTAATATAACCTTGTTACATACTGCCTCCCAGGAGGAGTGGCATACTATTTGAACAGTGACTGGTGCTGAAATGACGTCTAATAAATCTAAGTTTAATGTGTGAATTCCACAACTTTGGCCTATGCAACAGATCTGCTCTTCACTGGTTGGCAGTTGAACAGAAATGGTGGATTATATTGCCATTTTCCCCCTCAGATACAGTTGTTAACAGTCTTCAATAAATATATTTATTGAATTCTTAAATTATTTAAAAGATATATGCCTGCATTTACACTGTTCCAGTTAAGGCCCTAACCCTAACTCAGTGAATATATATAAACAAAGTTGAAGTGAAATGAAGTGAAGCCTACAAACTAGTTCAGGCAGTACAACTGGAGCTGCAGCTGTGTCAGAAAGTCCACACTGTACTGTTTATGCTGTACATTCTATAGTTACATAATAGTCTGTTCCACATGAGTTGGCTGATTTCATTGTTAAAACTTCCAAAAATCCAACAATTTACTGCAAAATCCCTTTCGTGCTTCTATTGTCCCTTCAAACTATGCAACAGCAGTTAAGTGTTTCTTGAATTGGACATAGAATAAATACTGATCAGTTTCAGATATGTTCGTAGGGAGTGTCTCTGCATCTGTGAGGAATGAACTCTCCCACTCACTATTAATTAAAAAAAATAATGTTGATCATCTCCTGTGCAAAGCCCAGAAGGAAGTTAATGAAGGGTCATATGACCATATCTTCTCTCCTGCTGCAGTTAGTGAGACAAGCTGGCAGCTTTATCAGTTCTTCACACAGACTGAGGTGAATTTAAAAGCTCTCTGTTATGATGAGAAGGTGAATGCTAAAGATGCATCAAGTTTGTTTTGGTACTAGTTTGATGGACAGGTTGGTCCTGGTGATCACCTTCCAGTTTAGAATGAAAGGAAAACCTGGATTTTTATCATCATTTTGTGTCAAAGGGACTAATGGGGACAACTTTTTTTGGAATTGGTTCAGTATTGAGTGAAAGCACTTTAGCCAGCAGCTGTGAAATGTATGTACACTAAATGCTTGTTTTTTGTCACTGAAAAGCTCTGATTGCTATTATAGTGTCTGGCAACATTCTAGAAAAGAACCATAAAGAGAAATAAAGTGTTTTTCTTGATCTTTCACTTGATCCAGTCTTTTTGTTATTGTGTTTAACCAAGTCCGGATCCACAAGAAGTCTCATTCAGAGGCCTGTACTACGAAGCTGGATTAACCTATCCAGGATATCTCTCTGTTACCTGGGTTGACTTAACCAGACATTCGCAGTCTAGGATAAGCGGTACTACGAAGCTGGTTATCAGCTCGGTAATTGAACCCAGAGTTTTCCAATCTGGATCTCTGCGCGTTCACATAAAGGGGAGGTGTTTGCAGCGTCTGACCAATCACAAACATGGAGAAACCCTGCAGAGATACTTTACCATGGAGGAGCAGACAATTATTATTCAATATGAAGAATTCAATCACATCATCCAGGCCAAAAGCAAAAAATGCTGGCAGAAAATTGCCGACTCTGTTAAAAGTATGTAAATTCATGAGATCATATTAATTTATCAGACAATATAAACGGACAGCACTCTGATCACACAATGTCACTTTATTACGGCACAGACGTTTGGGGCAGAGCGCTTCCTCAGTGCCCTTCCTTTCATAGAGACATTAAGTTAGTTTAATATTCAACATTCAAAATACAAACCTATTATGCGCTTCAACCATTTGAGTGAATGATTTCAAACCAACTGTATAACATACAGACTAATATCCCTCATGTGCCACAAGGATTATTTTACAAATATATATTTTGGCCAATTAAAAAATTGCATCATTAAAAACTCTTTCTCTCCTAAGCGCTCCTCTCATGATCCACACCAATGTTGACAGGATCTTTTAAGAATGGGCAGGTCATTTTCTAAGAGAACTGATTGGTCAGGAGGTGGTGCTTTTATACTCAATGATCTCTTATCCAGAACATAACCTGCTCCGGAGCAGGTTAGCCGTTCAGCATAAGTTACCATGGTGATTTACCCCGGTAAGAAGTGAACCAGCTTCGTAGTACGGAAAACCCCGGGTTAACCCTTAAGTTACCTCGATAAGAGAAAATCCAGCTTCGTAGTACAGGCCTCTGGTGTCTCAAGAGTTGTTGCATTAAGACAGTTAAATAATCAGCAAAATATTCAGCCATGACTTTGAAAATCTTATAGATAACACAAACTCTTCCTCTCACTCATGTTTCCACTGTTGTCTTCCTGCAACAACTCAACTGTTGCCACATCATTGAGCCAGACTTGGTTAAACACAATAACAAGCAAAAGGTAAATAAAATGTTTTATTTCTCTGAATGATTCTTTCCATGATGTTGTCAGACACTTACAAACACTTTAGTGGAAGTACAGGGCACAATGGTCTCAGAGGATTACTTTGCAGCTTGTCTCTGCTGCTGGCTCAAGTACTTTCGCTCAATACTGGACCAATTTCAAGAATTGTTGTCCCCATTAGTCACATAGACATAAAACGGGGGTCAAAACAGGGTCCAGGTTGAAAAATCACAAAGTTTCCCTTTAAAGACCAATTTTAAACAGATTATTGTATCCACAAATGTATCCACATTTCACCATAGCAGCTCTACTTTAACTTCACTCTACAGTTCTCTTGAAGCTTGTTATCACTGTATTTCTATAGTTCAGTCAATATTTTTAACAGGGCTCCACACTACATACATTATGTGCAATGTTTAAATCCAACCAGGCTGCCTTCTGAATTCAAATCATGACTGTTAGATAGAATGATGATAAAGTGAACAGTTTGAAGGATAAATGTAAGCTCATGTTTAGGCTGAAGTGTGTTTCCTTCACTGGCCTCATGATTTGACTTTGGCTTTTTAGTCCTATGAATTTCATGTTTAATTGCAAAAAGCGAAGCACAATAAACAACAGAGTCTTTATTAAAATAGAGGCGTGTTATTGTATGTTTGAGCTGAGGTAAGTAGGTGTTCATCCTCTCAGCAGGCACTGTGCTCTTTGTTTCATGTCATGCCCTGTCTGTGTCTCTACACTCTACACAAGCCCAATGTAGACCTGCACCACATCCAGACATATGGCAGCCCCTTGGGCTCCAGATGGTGGCCACTACAGAGTGAGGTCATTGTTACACATGGACGCACGCACGCGCCAGACACACACATACACACACGCACACACACACAGCTTATGACAGCTGCAGATCACAGACACATAATGCTTTTGGGACAGATATAGGACAGATACACTGCTACACACGCACACGCACACACACACACACACACACACACACACACACACACACACACACACACACACACACACACACACACACACACACACACACACACACACACAGGCTAATGAACATGTAATATCATATTTCCAGATTGATTACCTGTTTGTGTGTCATCATTGTTTCAATTGCTCTCATTCAGCTGCTGCTGGTTAGTAGTCACACGTGATCAAGTAAAATGTTGTATTTGATCTTGTGGTGCCAGGAACTGAAAAAATAACTAATTGTGTCTTTTGGAAAATGATGTGTAAGTATATCACTATTATTAGAATTTGTATTTAATTTCTCTTATTTATAAACCATTGTTACCCTTCAATTTAGTTTGATTTGATAGATTATAATAATAATAGGTGTTGTAGGTGTGGGTATACCCAATATAATGAATGGATGGATGTGTAATGGAGATATTTTTAAATTAATAATGATGTTGCCTAGCCATCTAGACTCTTGATTTTCTTTGGTTTTTTTAGTATTTTGCCCTTAATATATTGGGTATACTAAATGAACAGAAAAGGAGCAGTCAACTTACAGCAGCATTTATGAGTTTATTTCATAGTAATACAGTGTAGACAGTTCATTAAACAAGCTCCTGTTACTTTTAAAATCCGATGGACTGTTTTTATGGTAGCACATTATGTACATGGAATGGAACAGAAACAGTTACAGATAATCATAGCCTCATATATGTATATAAGTTACAGTCAGTTCCCTCTCTGGTCAGTCTTAAGTCATCAACTGGCAAACTAGTCAGTGAACCAGTCAGTCCATTTATTATCCAGGCAGCAGTTTGTATTTATTATTCCCAGTGTCTGCCAGAGAGTCAATGAATAGAGCCCCTACAGTTATAACATACAGTGTAATGTTTCTCATATTCTTTGACACTGTTTGTTTCAGTTGATGAAATTCTGATCTGTATTGACACGAACATGAAATATTATCAGACTGTTGTTAGAGCTTTCACTGTGTAAATATACAACACATATATGCACAAACACAGCTCCTCATGATTTGTGTCTTTATGAGGATCATTCACTGTTAGCATTCCTCCCCCCCAACCCCCCAAAACTCCAGCTCTACCTAGAACCTGAACCTTTACCATACCCTCACTGTAAACTCACTTCCCGCAAGAATGACTACACTTGAAAAACACGCCTGAAACTGCAACGTCTGAATCCAATCGGTTCCCACAAAGGGGGAATTACACAGATACACAAACACATGTCAAAATATGACCTAATTGCATTTTTCTCTATAGACATACAGTGTCATAGAGGGTTTACACAAAAAACACATAGTCCAGTATGTGTTGGCAGACTGCAGTCTAACATATCCTCAACCTTAGAGCCATGGTACACCTCATAATACTCTGTATTACTGTCTGATTTCTGCATGGTTTAACATATACTATTCTGCAATCCCATTTATTCATTTTATTAAATCAACTACTGTACTTAAAATAATACTCCCTGCAACACAATATATAATGTTTAATGTCTCTGTTATTGTATCAGAATAGTTTACACAATGCTGAGATAAACATGGTGCAACCAGAGGAGACATTTAGGAACATGACAGGTTAACAATACTGTAGGATTTACATGGGATTATAATGTTAATCAGACTTTGGGTGTATCACTGCATTAAAGGAAAGGATTGGCCTCATATTTTTGGGAAAGGAAAAAGCCTACAATATCGTTCTATTAACCTACTCTATGTGTGTGTGTGTGTGTGTGTGTGTGTGTGTGTGTGTTTGTGTGTGAGTGTTTAAAGGGGGCTTAGCAGTGTGTTGCCTCCAGGCTTTCGTCTGGCCCTTTCTGCTGAGGTCTGTCTGCCCTGTCAGGAAACACACACACACACACGCGCACACACACACACACACACACGCACACACACACACACACACACACACACACACACACGCACACACACACACACACACACACAATATGTATGCCCATGCGTGTTTGTGTGTTGCATCGTTGTGCGTACTCTTACCATTAAAGTTGCTCCCCGTTGTTGGTCGATACTGCTTCTCATTGAGTGACATCATGCATACACACATGCAGTGAAGGAAGCAGTGTGTGTGTGTGTTTGTGTGTGTGTGTGTGTGTGTGTGTGTGTGTGTGTGTGTTGTGTGTGTGTGTGTGTGACAGAGGGAGGAATGCAGAGGGAGGAATGCAGCAGGTCAGGTATTTGTCTCCAGCAGAGAGGCTGCCTTTACTTTGTTTGCTGTTCTTGTTTCCCAACTAAAAAAGTACTATCATTAATGCAGGAACATTGAAGACTGAATGTACTTTAATTGTTTAAAAAAAACCCATTTGATTAGCTACAACCATGTATCAGTAGTATGATGCACTGAAGCAATACTGCCTAGCTCAGCAAAAATGGACATCTTAATACTGTTAAAGCTATAACACCAATCAATGAATTTGAATCCCATGTGTGTTTATTATAAAGAATATTAAAATATGAACAACAATGTTTAACTATAAAGCAAACACATGACACATATTCCAATAAGACACATTTAGTTAGTTAGTTTTACAGGTAGTGGAAAAAGTAGTATTCAACATCCAGAAACAAAACAAAACCAGTCTGAGAGCATCAGGAAGTTCCTTTCAAACTAAGAGAATTAGTGATTGACCTGTTTTCCAGTCATGTGATGAGCATGGCACATGGCGTCCAGACTAACAGAAATATATTTAGGTTATGCATTATACACCAGACATTATCACTGTATCAATGATGGTGCTTTCATACTGCCTAGAACCTGAATAAAGCCTGGACTCCATTTACATTTGTGCTTCTAGTGATTTAGTAGCTTTGTCCAGTCCAGATGAACCTAATGTCTTCAGAAGTTAATCCTGATTGTCTCTTAAAATCTGATGTTGTAACCCCATGTGAGTCAACCAGATATCAGTGGATGAATGGATCACATCTGTGTCACATCTGGAAAGGAGTTACCCTTTAACTCTTTCAGTCTGACCTCTGTCATCTCTGTCATATCAGCTCACTGAGGTGTTTAAATATGTTCCAACAATACTATAACTGCTACCACTGGTCCTGTGTGTCCATTTGTGTGTATGCATGCACACACACACACACACACACACACACACACACACACACACTCAGAGACAGCTGATACCTCAAAGAAGGAGACAAAAGAGAATCATCTGGTGCAGAACAACAAGGATGGGATTAGACTGAGATTAAATCTGTCAGTGTTTAATCTGCTTCAGTGTCTCAGCCCTCCATCCTGACCCTCCACAGCATGTTGAAACCCAGAGATTTCTAGAAATCTACAATCCTGTGATATTAATCTTTCATCAATCAGGCAAGTTAGTGATGGCAGCAGAAGAGGGAGGAGTGGCAGTTTCAGTGAAGTTAGAGAGCAAGACTTTTATTTAAAGCAGGCTTGTCAGGGACTCGACTTTATTCCTGGATCATATTTTATTTATAAGCCTTGTTGTTTTTTAATTTGCTGTTAATGTCTTCATAAATTCAGCATGTACATTTACAGTACACTAATAGACATGTCATCACCTTTCTAGTGTTTCAGTTGTTATTTAACAAGTAAGTAAGTTTCTCTTCTCTTCTCTCTTCAATTGTAGTTAAAAATTACTAGTCATCAGAGTTTTAGACGTAATTGTACTTAAAGGTGCAATGTGTTAGATTTAGTGGCATCTAGTGGCGAGGTTCCAGATTGCAACAAACTGAATAACCCCTTACACACAACACACAACACACACACAACACACACACAGCCTGTCCATGTGTGAAGGCGCTGAAAGATCATCTCTAGAGTCAGTGTTTGTTTTGTCCACTTTGGGCTACTGTAGAAACATGGCGGTGCAACATGGTGGGCTTCATGGAAGAGGACCCGCTTCCTCTGTAGATATAAAGCACTCATTGTAAGATAACAAAACACAATGATTGTTCTTTTCAGCTGATTATACGTTAACTAGAACATACTCGTAAATATTCATGGTTTTGGAAGTAGGAAAGTAGTTTCTAAGACTTGAAGTAGTGGAGTTAGTAATCGTAGGATGTCCCTCCTTTCTTACATTGTATAATGACAATAAAGGCTATTCTATTCTATATTTTGTTGAAGTCGAGCTACTTGTTGATGACAACTGTGCCAAAGTGAACAAAAAAAGGTGAAGAGTGGAATTGTAAAATGATGTGAATAGTGTAATCCAAACATTGATAAAGACTCTCTTGCACATATAGTCAGAAGAACGGATCCAAACATGAAATATGAAACAGAGAATAATATTTTTTGAATGAAGTGTGTTAATGTCACCTCAACAAAAGAAGAAGAAGAAAAATATTCTGATGTGCTGTTCCACTTGATTAGATTATGTAGATAAACCTGTGATGGTCCTCTACATTACATGAATAATCCTCTCTTTCCCTTCAGCAACTTTTCTTTCCATCTAACTTTCCTCTTCTGTCCTCTTCTCCCACACTTGTATGTGAATGAATGCCAGGAGGTTGTTCCCACAACACACCAGCCAAACACAATGTTGATTCTCATCTATTCTCCAAAAACTGCGTTACAGTCATGTTTCCAAAAGTTGTCGTATTAATATCTAGCCATCAATAACTGTTATTAAGTTGCGTGGGAGGGTAAGGGCAGGGATGGGATATTTTGTACATGCATTTGTTATTGTGAGAAAATTAATAAAAATATATTTGAGAAAAAAAAATAACTGTTATGAGGTGGGACTGGGCTGGACTTTTAGTAAATCCTGCATTATTTAACCCTCCTGTTGTCCTCCAGTCAAGGAAGGAAGGGAGGAAGAAGGAACGAAGGGAGGAAGGAAGGGAGGGAGGGAGGAAGGAAGGAAAGGAAGAAAGGACAGAGGAAATAAGGAAGGTAGGAAGGAAAGGAAGGAAGAAGTGAAGGAAAGAAGGAGGGAGGGAGGAACGAAGGAAGGACAGGATGAAAGAGAGAGGAAGGAAAGAAAGACAGAAGGAGGGAGGAAGGGAGAAAAGGGAATGGAGAGAGGACGGAAGGAAGGAAGGAAGGAAGGAACAGTCAAAACAGATGGGGTCAATTTGGGGGAGGGAGAAAGGAAAAGAGGAAGGGAGGAAGGAAGGAAAGAAGGACAGAGGAAAGAAGGAAGGGAGGAAGGAAAGGAAGTAAGGAGGTAAGAACAGAAGGAAGAAGGGAAGGAAGGAAGGGAGAAAGGGGGATGAAGGAAGGAAGGAAGGAACAGTCAAAACAGACGGGGTCAATTTGACCCGGGAGGAAGACAGGAGGGTTAAGAGAACATAACATCCCTCTTGGGAGAAATCTCTAGTTTTCTAACTTTGCATTCTCCTTCTCATCACCTGTAGATGAGCAGTATCTAGAGAAATGGTTGGTAGGATTTAGGGTAGTGTCACCCATGTGTGTGTGACCCACTCATACATAAACTATACTAAATACTCCTTTACTTTAAATGATGGAACACATGATTAACAGTTCTTTCTATCTCTGTCTGTGTTTCTTCTTTCAGAGGATGAACCGTTAGTTTTTGCCACCAACTCCCTCCAGAGGCGTAAAAAGGGTCTGGGTCTAAGTGGACTCCGCACCACTGGTTCAGGCTCCACCCACTCAAAGAGAGGACCAGGCCTCATGATTGGTGAACCGCAGGACTTCAGGCAGATCTCTTCTATCATTGATGTGGACATCTTACCTGAGACACACCGACGCGTTCGTCTCCACAAGCATGGTACCCACAAACCACTGGGCTTCTACATCCGTGACGGGGTTAGCGTCCGAGTGACACCACAGGGGGTCGAGAAGGTGAGATGTCAACCTACGTCACTGTGTCACATAACTTTGCACTCTAAAAATATCTCTCATATCTCTTTACCTGTGATGTCTTTAACCTTCCTGTCGTCTTCCCGGGTCAAACTGACCCCGTCTGTTTTGACTGATCCTTCTTTCCTCCCTTCCTTCCTTCTGTCCTTCCTCCCTCCCTCCTTCTCTCTCTCTTTCCTCCCTCTCTCTTTCCTCCCTTCCTTCTTTCCTTCCTCCATCCCCCTTTCTTCCTTCTTTCCTTCCCTCTTTCTTTCCTCCCCCCTACCTTCCTCCCTTCCTTATTTCCTGTCCTTCTTTCCTCCTTCCTCTTTTCCTCCCTCCCTCCTTCCTTATTTCCTCCCCCCCTCCTTCCTTAATTCCTTCCTTCCTTCCTTCCTTCCTTTCCTACCTTCTTCCCTTCCTTCTTTCCTCTGTCCTTCTTTCCTCCTTCCTCTTTTCCTCCCTCCCTCCTTCCTTCTTTCCTCCATCCCTCCCTCCCTATTTCCTTCCTTCCTTCCTTCCTTCCTTCCTGCCTTCCTTCCTTCCTTTCCTTCCTTCCTCCCTTCCTTCTTTCCAGTGTTGTTTTTGACAACCAGCTTAGATTTAGTCTTAGTCTTAGTCTTTTGGACTAAAATGCTTATTAGTTTTAGTCACATTTTAGTCACTTCTATATGTGATAGTTTTAGTCCAGTTTTAGTCGACGAAAACTCAAAAAGGTTTTAGTCTAGTTTTAGTAAAAAAAAATAAAAATAAAAAAAAATAAATAAGTATAGTCTTTTAACAAATTAATGTAGGTCAATAAGTATTGGAGATTGCTGTTGGGCAGTGTCACACATAAGTTGTGAAAATAGCAGCAGATCTATAAGTTCAACACATTGTAAGCTTGCAGATCTGCTATTTTCACAAATAATAACAATAATAAAGGAAGGGTTTTAGACATATAAGGTTTCCACCCAACGGCAAATTTCTGATCTAAGGATTGTGTATTACACACAGATAAAGTGGTAACAGTGGAATCAATGTTCATTACTCCAAAAAAGCCAAAAAACAAAAACATTGTACTTCAGCAATTGTGGCTTTATTTCTCAGAATGTGTTAAAGTACAATGAACATACACATGCCCAAAATATGAGTGATGGATGAGACAGACAGATATCAGATATCATACAACCCCACTCTATCTTTAACTTGTGCAAACCATGTAATAAAATAATCAATTCATTCCTGAGGTACAGTGAGGTAGGTTGTAAGTTATACCAGAGAGTTATACATACTTGAAAGTATGAAACAAACATGTTCTTAAGTTTTTGGAACAAAATAGACCACCCTGTAAATACTGTAAACACTGTAGTAAATTCAGTAAATAAAAACAACAACAACAGTGTTTAATATGAATTAGAGGAGGGCCTGTCTCACAACAAGAACAAACATAATATTACAATCACATATCTGTATCTGTACTAATAATAGTAACAACTTGCTGTTAGCAAAATTAGCCTACTGACCTCGATTTAGTTTCAGAAAAGCGCTTCACTCTAAAATGGCTCTTGCTCTGTTTCGACGGCCACGAGTGAGGTCACCTGTAATGCTAAACACTCTCTCAGCAAATGCTTGAGATGCTGGCATGGCCAGAAGATCTAAGGCGATAGGTTTTAGGAAGTTCTTTCCCTTCCTCCCTTCCTTCCTCCCTCCTTTCCTTCCTTTCTTCCTTCCCTCCTTCTTTCCTCCCTCCCTCCTTTCCTTCCTTCTTCCATCCTTCCTTCCTTGACTTCCTCGAGGACTACAGGAGGGTTAAAACACTGGACATCTAAAGAGATGTCCAGAATCCATAACATAGAAAAGAGTGAGCCATCTTGACATTCTTGAAATGATTATAGAACAGTTTATTGTGGAAGATTAAAATTTGAAGGGATTTTAGTTTTATAGATCTAATTAGAGGTACTGTTAACATTCTTTGGTTGTCTGTCATCAGCTGACCCTCCTCCTTCTCAATCCTCTCTATTTAGATGGAAAAAATGATATTAGATGGGACCACAGCAGCAGTCACTTTGTTTTAATACCTGCTCTCTGCATACAGTATGCTGCATAATCTCACTTTCTCCTGTCATCCTTTCAAAAGTAGTAATCTTATGTGTTATGTTAAAGCAGAGGGCAGACTGCTTTACAGATTCAGAAATAAATAACTGCAGGGTTTACTTTGTCTATACAAACTGTTGCTCATGCTAACTGACTCTGCTCCACTGTCCTCAATACAAACTCATACTTCTCACTGAGTGCTACTCTGCTATTTGCCATTGTATGTGGCTTTGTTTTCTCTTGTATCATACTGACTGAAGCCACAGTGTGCCCATATGACCAGCAAACCATATGTTTGATCTCATTTCATCTGCCCCCAGCTGCAGTCATGTGTGTATGAAGGCAGCCTGCATGTAGAAATGAATTAATGACTCACTAATGAACATATGACTAAAATTTGGTCAGTCTTTTGTTATTTTACAATGAATTAGATATGTCGTAATCAAAGCAACATTGTGCTACATATGAGGCACTAATTGAAAAATACAATAGGATGCATACAGTAGGACACAGACAGGCAAACACTACCCATACATAACAAACATAACTCACTGTGGCACAAAGAAAGACATATTTATTATTCTATATAATTATTAACATTCTGATGTGAAGGTGATGAACACATGTTTCTGCTGCTGTACACTAAACCAATAGCATATACATCTCTAAAAAGAAAGTTAATCATATATGTTGTCTGCTGTATGTGTTTGTATTTTTGGTGATATGAAATGATCCTTGTCATTGCTCCTGTAGGTTCCAGGGGTGTTCATATCCCGTCTGGTACGCGGTGGGCTGGCAGAGAGCACAGGGCTGCTGGGAGTTAATGATGAGATCCTGGAGGTCAACGGCATCGATGTAGCAGGAAAATCTTTGGATCAGGTAAGTGCACTACCCAAAAGTGACCTACTTATACTAAATACTTATACTAGAGCTTACATTAAAATACAAAAATACAACATTAAAAAAACATAAGAGCACAATCAGGGAAGATAAGTTAATCTAGTAAAATGACAGAAGCACATTTGTTTTGAGACATATTTATGATTATCTTGAAAGCAGTGTAGGAGGGTGTTAATGTCCCTAAAGGCATTAACAGGATCACAGCTGAGATTTTCAATCATCTGTTTATAAGTGAAAACTGATATGAACACAGTTGAATGTTTTGAAAGCTTCACCTCTGAGGAAACATGTTGTTGTGTGAATAATATAAATAAAACAGATAATGTCTCTTTTTACAGCATTTAGTTTGACTGAATTTAAGTGCAGATTGTAGTGTTTATTGCCATGAAATATATATTTATATTTAGCAATGAGACAGTAAACTGGACAAATGGATCAGTGTATAGTGAAGCTGTTAAACACATTTTGATCTTCCTCCAGAGCTTCTAGTGTCTTTCTGTCCATTTCAGGTGACAGACATGATGGTGGCCAACAGCCACAACCTCATTGTAACAGTGAAACCAGCTAACCAGAGGAACAACGTGGTGCATCGTGGGAGTAAAACTTCAGTGGGCAACTCTAGTTCGGTGGGCTCAGCTGGATCTACAGGCTCCGCTCCGTCACATGACTCACCAAGCCCCGCCTCTCAGAGCAACCCCATCACTGCAAGGTTTGTACGGGTTTATGTACTGAAGCTGCTCGTCATGTGCCAACACAATCAACTACACATGGGCTGAAAAGTAGTTCATGTTTCCTCAGAATAGTTTATATGGCAGGGTGTAAAAGCCTTTAAAACAGCACTGTAACCATTCTGACCAAGGATTAAAAAAAAAGACTAAAATAGACACAGGCAGCAGGAAAGGAGAGAGCAGATTAGATGAGTGGTAGAATGTTTAAAAAATGGAATTAGTGAGCAGCAGCAAAAGCAGACCAAACGGTTTGTATTTATTCAGAATAACACAGCATGTCAAATAGTGTTCCATTAGCTTTATTTAATATAAAAGTTATAATGTAAGATCATGCCAAACTAGTTGATATGGTGTTTTATTGACTATTTACTGTTTTTAAGCAAGTTGAATTATTTGGTACAAAGTTTTTATGATTACACCACTCAGACATTTTTACCATAATCCTCTAATATATTCTCTCTAAATGGATTAAAAGCAGAAATGTTATGTTGGGTCCACAAAAAAAGAATGTGTGAAATTATTCATATATTTATTTTCACATTTTAACCCTTTAAATTTGATTAAACCACATGAACACAAAAAAACCCCATCATTGACCCATATACATTTTCACTGATATTCCCACTGATGACCAGTCAACAGGGATTTCTAAAGGCTGGCACTAAGCAGTAACATATGTACAGTAAGTGCTTTCCAGGCTGCTGGGATTTGTAGTTCTTTTATATGGCTGCCTGCCTTATCATTTGCATAGTGTTAGTAAACATTATTAGGTAATCAGTGTAGTCATTATCCCAATTAGTCTGTTGACTAGCTGTTGAAAAGCATTCATTAGTAACTGTTCATTCTTCTAATCATCCATACACTACAGATGTCATCTAAAACAGCACTAATCAATATTAATGCAGTGAGACTGAATGTCAGTTTAGTGAGTCTGATTAATTTGGCAGCACATCACACTTGTTACACACCTGCATCCGACTGATTAAATGTTTCTATCTTAATGATTTGTTACCATAGCAACAGCATTGCAGAGGGTGACAGCGATGACGAAGACGACGACGGCGACCTCATCCTGGAGAACGACTGCCTGACACCTTACGAATCTCACCGGGTAGCAAACAGCAACAACACTAACCTCAACAGAGACTCACCTAGCAACAGACTGCACAACTCCACTGTGGTTAGGCACCTCCCACAGAGTGTCTCATTGCCCAATAGCATGGGGGCATCCCTGAGTGACAGCTCCATGTTGATGTCCAATCACAACGGAAATCCCGCCCACTCAGTCAGTAGCAGTCAAGAGAGTATGAGAGAGGACGGCAACATAATAACACTGTAACCATGACAACCTAGAAAGCGACAATGTAACAGTAAGGACTATGGAATGTTATAACCATGGTAACCAACCACAGAGTGCTGTAACCATGACAACTACAGGCGACTATGCTCCCCGGCAACCAGATAGCAGACTCTAAAAAGCACCTTGATCTTTTAACTGATAATTTCTCTTTTGGTTAAAGACGAACTTGAAGTTTGTGACTTCCTCGACACGTTACGCCCCCGACAGGACTGCAGACACACAGCTTCATGTTCCCCTGCGTTGGCCAGGGTGCATCATGGGCTTTCATCATGTATGGGCAAACGCTACCTTTTAACATCTGCCAAATATGGTCGAGATCATGTACAGAGCTGAATTGTCAGGTTCTGGAAGCAAAAAAACCATAATTTATTGTCAACGAAGGAGAATTATTTAAATGCCATAATGTATTAACTGATCAGTGTGGACTTACTGAGAGCAAATTGATTGAGAAATAATATAAATGCTTGTGTAAAAGCCATAAGTCCGTTTGATGTCAATGCAAGAAATCTGATTCATAAATTGCATTTCTAGTCAGAGACGCTATCAGCTTCTAGAAAGTTGAGAGGTGACAGCTCCGTTCATATGAGGCAGTGCAAAGCCAGTTGTTAGTATTTTTGGTGGAAACTGGGTCTTACATGTTGTGCGAGACCAAAATAGACTAATCTTAAACTCACACTCATCTGTTTCTGGGCCAAAGTCATCCTTGTTGGTTTTAGCAACAAGAACAAAGTAAATCCTTGCTGGAAACATACAGCAATAGTAGAATAATGCTTAAAGTGTAAATAAACTCTTTTTAATCAAACACTCTTCAAACAGTAGATGTGTTTAAATTGACATGCAAAAAAATAAAAATGATAGTAAAATGTCTTCACTGATCCATACATGAATTTGTCTGTTTTCACCACACACTCTCATCTATAGTCCACCTCAGCTTTTGCACATACATGACCTGTGTGCTGTAGAACTACTGCTTTGCACTGGCTGTTGCCCTGAAGCTATGAGAAGTCATGATGCCAAAATATATACGAGACAAGAACAGAAACAGGTGTTTGACTCTAAAGGGATTCTTGTAATTATTTCGATTTTTTTTTTCCTCTTAATCAGTTGCCATACAGTTATCATGACTCATCTTATTGGTTTGATTACAGGCTTAAAATCTATGTGTATAAATAACATGACTGGGGCATTTGGTTCCATAGCACACATTACTGAAACTACTATACTGTTAGTCCAAGATCTACCTTTTTACAATCTGACTTTGCAAATATGGAAACATGATTGCTGTCAATCACATGTAGCCTATGATTATTATGATATTATTTTAAATCATTTCAGTCACAGTTACTCAAGCAGATGGAAAGGTGTTAAATGGGCGATGCAGATATAGAGTGATTATCTTTGATTTTTCCACTAAATTTTAAGAGTGAGTCATCATCTCAGCAAACTATTCACACGACAAACTGAAAAACGAGTGACCAGTTTACTTTGTAACGTTCTGCATCACAAAGGCAATAACAGCAAAACACTGCCTGTCAAACATGCTCAACAAACAGCAGCAGTCTGTCCTCTAATACAGAGCAGCTGCACATCAGCACTTAATCAACTATTTAGTGCACTGAATGCTGATTAAATGTAAACCCAAACAGTCTACAGACATTGTCACTTCAATACTAGTCAGAAAAAACTATATTCTCAAATCATGAAAACTGTCCAAACCACTGTGATGAGAAGCATCTTCTCCGTTCTTGACTGTGGAGGGAAATCTATACAAATGTAGATGTGAATGTAGCCAGTAACATGGATGTAATGCTTCTTCTTCTTCTTCTTGGTACTTGTTGCGTTTTTGGCAGATATTACATCATACAGATCTGGAGTTGTAGTTACATCCTTACTGTAGCTCTCTGGTGTGCCCAGTGTAAAGTAGTTGGGCAAGTATGTGAACAGTTACCTTGACGATACATCTCCAATCTTACATGTAGGGTCTATTTTTATCAAACCGGCTCACACTTGACAGGAAAAAAAATAGTATTACAATAAAACAAATGGGCTTCTAAAGTGGCAGAGCCCTGCTTCCCATAGATATGAGTGAACCTGTGTCAGGTTGACAGGCAGGAAGCGAGCAGCCAGGCTAACCTCACTATGAGCTGTTGAGTCTGCTGGAGTGACTTGATGGAGGCGATGCTGTTTATTCTTCCTCAACCTTTTTCAAATAACATTCAAAAACTGAGTTTAACCTTTGTTGTAAATTCACACATACATCATACATTTTTATATATATATGTTTATTGTTACAATATGTAATTTGATCAGACTTGGCTGGTTGGGCCTGTTCAAAATGTGTGTGTGGGCATGTTACTGTGCTCCTCGTGCAAAAACACACTGAACCAGTGGGGAGCCGGGTTCAAAATAAGGAAATTCCTGTCATGTCCAACAGTCTAAGAGCAGTGCAGTATGGGACACAGAGCGCTCTTATAGTCTTATCTGGGTCATATAAACCTGTGTGTGTGAGTGTGTGAGTGTGTGTGTGTGTGTGTGTGTGTGTGTGTGTGTGTGTGTGTGTGTGTGAGGCCAGGTCTTTGTTGTTGGAGCAGTGGGGGTATAGACTTACAGTCAGAAATGTTGGCTGGCTCAGTCACACACTGCACTCTTTCTTTACTGTCCTCCTCCATCTCTCACATCCAGCTTTCAATCACTTCTAAATAATGAACAACAATCACACAATCCACTCTGACTGTCAAACATAATCATAGCGTCAGTACTGTTTACAAAATGTTAGCTTACGATGCAATGGGCACCATGCTGCTTCAATTAAAAAGTCCTATAATAATATTATATAATGTACACCAGAAGATGTACACATGCTCAAAATGCTCATATTAGAGCATATTCATGACAGACAACAGAAGTAGTCATAACAACCTGGTAGTAATTCTACACACAACTTCAAAGTCTTAATTCAGGGCCATGTTGATGTAATTCTGCTCATATCAGCCCTGGAGAAGAAGGTGGAGAAGGTGGAGGAATATCCTGTTTATTTTAGCTCGACCCTGACTGAAGACATAGAAGCCATTTAACACCCCGAAAGAAATGTGACTTTATTATAGTCAATAGCTTTTTTTAACTTTCAAGTGCATACTAACTCACCAGTGACTCAAACAGGTCAGAAACAGGGTGGCTCAACTTCACCTACTTCCAAGGTGCATGAAGAAGCAAAACAAGTCTGAAGAAAGTCAAAGCTCCAGAAACACTTAGTAGTATAGGAGAACTTTGGAGAGAACACTGGTCTTTCAATAAAGTTCTCCTATAATACATAAAGTGTTGTTGGAACTTTGACTTTCTACAACCACGAGGAGTACGGAGAAAATGGTAGTTGTTTAAAAAAAAAACCCAAAAAACCAACTGGTTTGCATGTTGACTCTGCAGGTGTTTGAATGTTATGGGTATTTACTGTGCAGAAGAATGAAGTGAAGTTTCACTCATTTTACACACATCACTCCATTCTTACCTAGCAGTCCACAATACAGACTTTAAAACATTACTGTTTACAAATTGTAAACGCCCTCAGACTTTTCTTCTTTCTCATCCTTTTTCCAAAAGGCTTCATTAAAATGTTAGGTAATGACTAAAACATGGTCTTTGAGGTGTAAGATGTTACTTAACAGTGGCTTTGAGCTGCTGTGTTCCTGCTGTGTGAGGAAGTTACAGAGTTTGATGCTTTCTGTCAAAATGCTACTAAGTCTACTGTTGCTGTTTAGAAGCCAGAAAAGATAAAAAATGTGCTCCTGACCTGATTATATTCAAAATTTGATGTCAACACACACAAAGATACACACACACATCAACACACAAACACACACACACACGTTTCGTTTTAATATATCTTCATGTAAAAATATAAATGTAAGATTATAAAACAAGGGAGATTTTCATTACCTGGAATAAGTTTTTATGTAAGATAACATTTTATATGTGTAAAATATGGAGAGTATTTTTCTTATTCTTGTACTATGAAATTGTATATGAGAGGAGACGGGAAGCTGAGACGAGCTGTATGTGTGTGTGTGTGTGTGTGTGCTCGTGCAAGATTGCAGCATGTGTTCACATGCACACAGTGTTCGGTTTATGTTATGAACATTAATGGAAAAATGAAGGAGGTCTTTTTCAGAAATGTCCATTTCCAGGTTGAGATAAAACATTGATTCTTGCTTTAATCTGTGATGTTTGCATGCCAATAGATGCTGTGGAAATACTGGAATATTCACTAAAAGTGAACATGGATGTGCACGTCAGCACAGTCTATTACAGTATCATGTTTAGGTGCTAATCATGGCTTCTACACATCATTTATCCTTGCTTTTATGTAATGGTCTGTGTCCCTTCCAACATGCATATGTGTTTAAATACAGTAAGACACATACCAAGTTACTGTCATTTTCATATGAAGGCAAACAATGGCTGAATAAGCAGCTCGATCCCCTTACCATGTTAATCTGACCATTACTGTCGTCAGCATTTAAAGAACAAGTCAGTGTTCTTAAAGTGAGATGAGAAAATTGATATGCATCATAGACAGATGTGGTTAGCCTAGCTTAGCATAAAGACAGGAAGCAGGGGGTAAGTGATAGCTTAGCTCTGTCAAAATGGAAATAAAATACACCTTTCAGCAATGCTGTCTAATGGAGCTACTTCTGAAACAGCTAAGTGATGCTACGCACAATAATTAGCATATGTGTAGGAAAAGCCCTAAATGTACAGTCATTTAAACTGTTTCCATGTAACTCAACCTGTCTGATTATCGTTTGTATGGTGTCAAGACATTTTGTTGCTATATTCAAGTTTTATTTAGTATGATTTATAGTACAAAAATGCTATACTTCAAGTACATAGCTTACAGGCTAATTCAGCTTCAGAGTTGTTGGAAGGTGTGTTGTTGTTTTTTCCAGTCTTTTTGCTAAGCTAACAATGTCCTGTATGTGTCTCTGTACTGGACACAGATGACAACAGCACAATAATATTAGCATATGTCTAAAAGTATCAGATTGTTCCCTTTAAAGTAACTCAATGTAAAACAGATCGCACATTGGTTTTCCCTCCACTGCAGACCTGCTTTGGATCCAAACTGGCCCAGGTGGCCGATGTGTTCATTAATGCTGACAGATATGATATTTGACTACTTGCTGACGTGACATTTTGGTGCTTGTGATGATCATGTTGCCAAACCCTCCCCCCCATTGTTTTATCTCTCTGTATGTAGCCTGTTTACGTCTGACAGCAGAACAGCTCGCAGACATTTTGGATGGTTGTGCAAACAAAAAAAAAAGAAGAAATGATGTCCTCCCCTGACTGTACAAGTTTTTAGAAAACAAAGGAAGTGCCTTTTTGAATTAAGGATACACGTGTTTCATTGGATGTCATGTTGGGCCTGGGTACAGCAGGTGGTGTGTGTCAGATGGAGGTGATGGAGGTGATGGAGATGATGGAGGAGGACAGCAGGACTGTAGTTGCTGCCTGATAATAAAAGCTTCTGTCCAGATGTGTGTAACCTGCACTGAACACACAGCTGCTTTCTATAGGAGTCTATGGGCCTGGATGTAACTAAACTGTGAATGTCATTTGGAAATAAAAATATGATTATCAAATTATAATATTATGGTAATAAAGAATCATTAAAAGGCATACACATTTGTAATATTTATGTTTTTGTGTTTATGTTTCGTGCCATCCTTTTTACTTACATTTTTTCTTTTGTAACATCTTTCTTACTTTCTTGCATCATCACTTCTCACATCTGTCTTCCCTTCAATTCCACTGATCTTTATGATTATTTATAACTTCTCTTTTCTTTCTTTTCTACTTCCTTTGTTAGTCTCTTGTTCCCCTTATATTTATCATCACTCTCTCAGTTCTTTCCTCCCTTTCTCCCTTCTCTATTTCTCATTATGACTGTATGTCCTTCCGTATTTTGTGCACTTCCTTCCCTTCCATTCTTTTAATGGCAAGTCTGTTCTTTCTCTTTTTGTTACTTACCTTCAATACTTTTTTCTTTCTCTTTTGTTGCCATCCCATCTGTTTTACTTACCTGCAATGCACGTGTATCTTTCGTTTCAGCTTTTACAGAGGATGTGACCAAATTAAGTGACAATGACAGAAGTGCATGATGGTGAATACTTCATGTTTTCACCAGCAGGGGGCATTAGAAGCAGCAGTTGTACTTCTCTCAGCAGGCCCACTGTTGATCCTTAAGGCTTTACAGTTACTCTCATACCTCTAGAAGGTCAATGTAGGGTTAAATTCACACCTGGCTCTCTCTCAGCCTACTTACTAAATGATAAAAGGAAGAAATGTCTGCAGTCAGTCCAGGAGCAACGTGATGAAACCTTCCTGAGTTAAACTGGCCAGAAATGTGATCAGTTTAAACAGAGGTGATATCCATTACAGGATTAGCTAAACCAAGCAGTGCTGCTGTTTGTTTAACTGAGGCTGTTTATATGGCTGGAGGAAGTGCAGCTTTGAGTGGTGGAGGTTGTAAAGAGGACAGAGAGAGGAACAGAGAGGTCACAGTGTTCAGATGGAGGTTCTCTTTGGCTAATGTAAGCTGCAACTTTTATTTAGAGCTACAACATTTAATCACTTAGTAAAATTGATCATCTATCTTTTTGAGTCCTTTCTTTAAGAAAAAAAGTGATCTGATTCTCTCAAATGCAAATATTGTCTTCTGTGACAGAAAACTGAATCTTTGAGTTGTGGCCAAAATATTTGAGGATGTTATCTTGAGTTTTGGGAAACACTCTTCAGCATTTTTCACAATTTGTTTAGCATTTCCTGGTTTAAACAACAAAATAATCAGCAATCAAGACCATGAGTGTGGTCCATGTGGTCTGTTACTGGTGGACATACAACCAGCATAGGTTTTATTTATAGCCATGTTAACAGCTTTATGGATGGTAATGTACAGTCCAACACTCTGATCCAGACTGAAATATCTGCTGCATAATGCCAGACATTCATGTTACCCTCAGGATGAATTATCATATCAACACATCCTCATAATTAAACAACACATAGGTTGATTGTACCATGCATTCTGACCTATAGGAGAGTTTTCTCATTTCCCAAAACTGTTACAAACCATGCTGTGACAACACAGTGGTTCAGGCACAAGGAACTTGGTTAGGATTAAGTAAAGACAATGGTGTGGGTTAAATTTGTTTCCACCTTAAAAATGGGCAACCATTGTCATCATGCAGCGTGGAACGCTTACTAAAACTGATGTTTAATCTAGTGCCATCATCAGGTCAAAATTAGATTTTGTCCTTTACTTTGGTTTATGGCCAAATAAACTAAGAGCATCAGTCTCAGAAAATGACAGATATGATCTACAGAGTGTTCCCTAACAGGGGCGTAGCAATAGGCGGTGGCCTTTGGGGCTTCCGCATTGAATGTTTTCTCAAATTATTAAAATGATAATAATAATAATAATAATAATAATAATAATGATCTGGTTAAAGTGACTTTTTCTGAACAGTGATTTTCACCAGCTGCTGACTGAATCTGAATGAGTTTATAACAATAATGATTAAGAGTCAAACTTCTGAAGACAGTTCCGTTAAGGTAGTGTTACCGAGTGAAATGAAATTAAAAATGTAATAATAATATAATAAATATAAAAGAAATGTAATATGTTTTGTTCCTTATTGATGTTTTG
>NC_070582.1:35279646-35369646 GCF_027409825.1 Scomber japonicus | reverse complement strand
ATACTGCATACTACATCACTCATAATACTGCAGTACTTTTACTGTAATACTGCATACTACATCACTCATAATACTGCAGTACTTTTACTGTAATACTGCATACTACATCACTCATAATACTGCAGTACTTTTACTGTAATACTGCATACTACATCACTATAATACTGCAGTACTTTTACTGTAATACTGCATACTACATCACTATAATACTGCAGTACTTTTACTGTAATACTGCATACTACATCACTCATAATACTGCAGTACTTTTACTGTAATACTGCATACTACATCACTCATAATACCGCAGTACTTTTACTGTAATATTGCATACTACATCACTATAATACTGCACTACTTTTACTGTAATATTGCATACTACATCACTATAATACTGCACTACTTTTACTGTAATACTGCATACTACATCACTATAATACTGCAGTACTTTTACTGTAATACTGCATACTACATCACTCATAATACTGCAGTACTTTTACTGTAATACTGCATACTACATCACTCATAATACTGCAGTACTTTTACTGTAATACTGCATACTACATCACTCATAATACTGCAGTACTTTTACTGTAATACTGCATACTACATCACTATAATACTGCAGTACTTTTACTGTAATACTGCATACTACATCACTCATAATACTGCAGTACTTTTACTGTAATACTGCATACTACATCACTCATAATACTGCAGTACTTTTACTGTAATACTGCATACTACATCACTCATAATACTGCAGTACTTTTACTGTAATACTGCATACTACATCACTCATAATACTGCAGTACTTTTACTGTAATACTGCATACTACATCACTCATAATACTGCAGTACTTTTACTGTGATACTGCATACTACATCACTCATAATACTGCAGTACTTTTACTGTAATACTGCATACTACATCACTCATAATACTGCAGTACTTTTACTGTAATACTGCATACTACATCACTCATAATACTGCAGTACTTTTACTGTGATACTGCATACTACATCACTCATAATACTGCAGTACTTTTACTGTGATACTGCATACTACATCACTCATAATACTGCAGTACTTTTACTGTAATACTGCATACTACATCACTCATAATACTGCAGTACTTTTACTGTAATACTGCATACTACATCACTCATAATACTGCACTACTTTTACTGTAATACTGCATACTACATCACTATAATACTGCACTACTTTTACTGTAATATTGCATACTACATCACTATAATACTGCAGTACTTTTACTGTAATACTGCATACTACATCACTCTTAATACTGCACTACTTTTACTGTAATACTGCATACTACATCACTATAATACTGCAGTACTTTTACTGTAATACTGCATACTACATCACTCATAATACTGCTGTACTTTTACTGTAATATTGCATACTACATCACTATAATAATGCACTACTTTTACTGTAATATTGCATACTACATCACTATAATACTGCAGTACTTTTACTGTAATATTGCATACTACATCACTATAATACTGCAGTACTTTTACTGTAATACTGCATACTACATCACTCATAATACTGCAGTACTTTTACTGTAATACTGCATACTACATCACTCATAATACTGCAGTACTTTTACTGTAATATTGCATACTACATCACTATAATAATGCACTACTTTTACTGTAATATTGCATACTACATCACTATAATACTGCACTACTTTTACTGTAATATTGCATACTACATCACTATAATACTGCAGTACTTTTACTGTAATACTGCATACTACATCACTATAATACTGCACTACTTTTACTGTAATACTGCATACTACATCACTATAATACTGCAGTACTTTTACTGTAATACTGCATACTACATCACTCATAATACTGCAGTACTTTTACTGTAATACTGCATACTACATCACTCATAATACTGCAGTACTTTTACTGTAATACTGCATACTACATCACTCATAATACTGCAGTACTTTTACTGTAATACTGCATACTACATCACTATAATACTGCACTACTTTTACTGTAATACTGCATACTACATCACTCATAATACTGCAGTACTTTTACTGTAATACTGCATACTACATCACTATAATACTGCAGTACTTTTACTGTAATACTGCATACTACATCACTCATAATACTGCAGTACTTTTACTGTGATACTGCATACTACATCACTCATAATACTGCAGTACTTTTACTGTGATACTGCATACTACATCACTCATAATACTGCAGTACTTTTACTGTAATACTGCATACTACATCACTCATAATACTGCAGTACTTTTACTGTAATACTGCATACTACATCACTCATAATACTGCACTACTTTTACTGTAATACTGCATACTACATCACTATAATACTGCACTACTTTTACTGTAATATTGCATACTACATCACTCATAATACTGCAGTACTTTTACTGTAATACTGCATACTACATCACTCATAATACTGCAGTACTTTTACTGTGATACTGCATACTACATCACTCATAATACTGCAGTACTTTTACTGTGATACTGCATACTACATCACTCATAATACTGCAGTACTTTTACTGTAATACTGCATACTACATCACTCATAATACTGCAGTACTTTTACTGTAATACTGCATACTACATCACTCATAATACTGCACTACTTTTACTGTAATACTGCATACTACATCACTCATAATACTGCACTACTTTTACTGTAATACTGCATACTACATCACTATAATACTGCACTACTTTTACTGTAATATTGCATACTACATCACTATAATACTGCAGTACTTGTACTGTAATACTGCATACTACATCACTATAATACTGCAGTACTTTTACTGTAATACTGCATACTACATCACTATAATACTGCAGTACTTTTACTGTAATACTGCATACTACATCACTCATAATACTGCAGTACTTTTACTGTAATACTGCATACTACATCACTCATAATACTGCAGTACTTTTACTGTAATACTGCATACTACATCACTATAATACTGCAGTACTTTTACTGTAATACTGCATACTACATCACTCATAATACTGCAGTACTTTTACTGTAATACTGCATACTACATCACTATAATACTGCAGTACTTGTACTGTAATACTGCATACTACATCACTATAATACTGCAGTACTTTTACTGTAATACTGCATACTACATCACTCATAATACTGCAGTACTTTTACTGTAATACTGCATACTACATCACTCATAATACTGCAGTACTTTTACTGTAATACTGCATACTACATCACTATAATACTGCAGTACTTGTACTGTAATACTGCATACTACATCACTATAATACTGCAGTACTTTTACTGTAATACTGCATACTACATCACTATAATACTGCAGTACTTTTACTGTAATACTGCATACTACATCACTCATAATACTGCAGTACTTTTACTGTAATACTGCATACTACATCACTCATAATACTGCAGTACTTTTACTGTAATACTGCATACTACATCACTATAATACTGCAGTACTTTTACTGTAATACTGCATACTACATCACTCATAATACTGCAGTACTTTTACTGTAATACTGCATACTACATCACTATAATACTGCAGTACTTTTACTGTAATACTGCATACTACATCACTCATAATACTGCAGTACTTTTACTGTAATACTGCATACTACATCACTATAATACTGCAGTACTTTTACTGTAATACTGCATACTACATCACTATAATACTGCAGTACTTTTACTGTAATACTGCATACTACATCACTATAATACTGCACTACTTTTACTGTAATACTGCATACTACATCATTCATAATACTGCAGTACTTTTACTGTAATACTGCATACTACATCACTCATAATACTGCAGTACTTTTACTGTAATACTGCATACTACATCACTATAATACTGCAGTACTTTTACTGTAATACTGCATACTACATCACTCATAATACTGCAGTACTTTTACTGTAATACTGCATACTACATCACTATAATACTGCAGTACTTTTACTGTAATACTGCATACTACATCACTCATAATACTGCAGTACTTTTACTGTAATACTGCATACTACATCACTATAATACTGCAGTACTTGTACTGTAATACTGCATACTACATCACTATAATACTGCAGTACTTTTACTGTAATACTGCATACTACATCACTATAATACTGCAGTACTTTTACTGTAATACTGCATACTACATCACTATAATACTGCACTACTTTTACTGTAATACTGCATACTACATCATTCATAATACTGCAGTACTTTTACTGTAATACTGCATACTACATCACTATAATACTGCAGTACTTTTACTGTAATACTGCATACTACATCACTCATAATACTGCAGTACTTTTACTGTAATACTGCATACTACATCACTATAATACTGCAGTACTTGTACTGTAATACTGCATACTACATCACTATAATACTGCAGTACTTTTACTGTAATACTGCATACTACATCACTATAATACTGCAGTACTTTTACTGTAATACTGCATACTACATCACTATAATACTGCACTACTTTTACTGTAATACTGCATACTACATCATTCATAATACTGCAGTACTTGTACTGATCCGGGACCCCGGTCTGAATCTGCTGAATCTCCCCAAGGATACGGCTGGATTCAGACCCATCAGCTAAATTACATTGTAATAATTGTTACGTGTTTTTCACTGACAAACGTGTATTTTATGTTTTTATTAGTCACGTAGCATATCTGCTATGTTTTTTATTGACAATTATGCAGGGTGATGCAGAAGTGTTAGGAAAGTAAATTTGGGCCAATATCTCAATTTTACTATAAAACTTAGACACTTATGCTACTAGGCTAACGCTATGTTTGTTGTTTCATTGTTAGAGGTTACACGATGAGAGCACTGGCTCAGACCCGAGCTACAGTCCTGAATCGAGCACGTCTTCATCTCCAAGGGGACGCGGTCGTGCTAGAGCCAGAGGAGGCCGTGCTAGAGGGGGTGCAAGGGGCAGAGGCCGAGGAACTTGAGGTCAAGGACGTGGAGCAAGCCGGACTGCGACCGGAGAGCTTTTACAAGATGAGGATATTCAACGAGTGGAGAATCTGCAAGCTCAAAGAATTGCAGATGAGCAGGTAGCCTTTCTAAAATAGCCTCTTTTTTCCTGATCTCAACATTATCAAGAACTGTAAACAATGACCTGCCATTTACAGTGAACACAACACTTCTGAGTTTATTGTCATTCATAAACTGTTAAAGAATATAATACTATAATATAAACACATGAAACTTTTAACTCTGGTCCGGCAACATACCAAAAATATAATAAATGAAATTACAATATTAGTAATAATAAAAGGACAAGATGGTGAGAGTCTAATCTTCTTGATGAACTATTTTTTACAGGCTAGAATTGAACGACTGAGATTGGAAGATTCTCATCAGTTGCTTCAGATCAAGAGACCCAAGCCTCATGTTTGATGTCCTGCAGATGCTCCTCCACCAGGCCCTCCAGCTCCATGTCTACCTACATGGTGTGTGTGCAGGAAGTGCTGTGAGATGCCCACAGATCTAGAAAAAAAGTGCTGTGGGCAACAACCTGCTTCCTAACCCTAACCCTCACCTGGACGTATACATTTTACATTTTAAATTTGGTCTTTTATTTATATTTTGTCAGTTTTTAATAAAAATTTGAAAATGATGAATGCCTTTCATTTGACTATTTTTGCAACAGAAGCAATATATTTTCTCACCACCACATTAAAAATAAGTGATTACAGAATAATTACAACAAAATTGGTATAACCCTTTTTATTGTTACATAAATAATCTGTACATTTTCAACATGAGTGTATCTACACATTGGAAAAGGTGTTTCCAGGTAAGGCAGACAGGTCAGGCTGTGTGTAGGGAGTATTTGTCAGCGGTGGTGATCTACTCCTTTGGCAGTGATTTACCTTTAGGAAGAATATCACAATTACACATCTGACAATAATGAATACATTTTTGAGATAATCAAAGAATAAGAATACTTAGAGCTTTATTTCCCATTTATTTTGCACATAATTATGTTAGAACTTCTTCATCAAACTACAATATTGTAAGAAAACTCACCTAGGCCTCTGCTGAGTTGGGTCTGCAAAAGCTGTATGCTTTTGAGCTTAGTGGGGGTAGCATACTAGAGGTGTCAACGAGGGGGGTAGCTGCAGTAATGGCTGGGCTGGGGGAGGGACAGATGTCTGCTCAAACCAGTTGAAGAATTAACATCATCTCATCACGTCATCTCTGTGAAGATTACAAAATTAGAAAATACTGTCAACATACATTTACCCTTCATTCATAGAGGACAAAACACACAACTTTTTATATGTAGAAATAGAAGTCTTGGGTTTGGCAGTTGGACCAAAGGAGCATAAAGATTGATATAAACTGTTGAGAAGATCCTCAGTTTGTTTCTATCCTCTCTGCATAGCATCTACCAGAGTATAGTCCATAGACAAGCTTGTAGCATGATCAATTACTCCACCAACACCACACAGAGTTAGAGGTACAACTTATGCTAGCTGTGTTTTATTTTAGTGTTGATGGTTGTTGTTGTTGATGTTAACAACTCAGTGTGAAGTGCTGGACCTCCTAAGGTGAAGGACAGGTTTTATCCTCAGGCCATCATATTTCTCAAAATATCTAATCACTAACATTTACTCAATGTCTGTATAATGATATAGCAGATATCACTGATAACACACATATGTACAATAATGCTGTTTTCTGAAGTACCTCAAATGGCACTTTGAGGCACATAAAACAGAAAAAGCTAGATATGAAAGACAGATATTTATATCCCAAAGACATATTCATAGCAGCAGCAAGTTGAACTCACCGGTCGGACAGAGACTCAGAAACAATAGTTGAACTGGAGGGAGAGTAGGTCTCATCAATCCGTGTTTAGACGGCGTCGAGGTTGATCGGTCCTTCTCATGGCTATGAAAACATAGATGAGCTACATCACCACAGTTGTAACGTGTAAAGCCAATATACGTAGGTCTTTTTATCACAATAATAATGCAGACACTGAAGACTAGGGTAGAGTAATATCTTTAAAATTAATATACTAGTCAGTGTTTCCCACAGATCTGAAGGCAATGTGTGGCGGTAGTCCGGCGACCGACGGGGGGGGGGGGGGGGGGGGGGGGTTGGTTGGTCGGTCGGTTTCGGTAAACCGGCCGACGGGGGGGGGGGGGGGGGGTGGTTTGTTGGTCGGCTTCGGTAAACCGGCCGACGGGGGGGGGGGGGGGTGTGATCTCGCTGATGGAGACACACGCGGTGTGCACGGAGGGGAGAGGCTGTGTGTGTGAGCTATGTGAGAGAGACGCGTGAGTGACAGAGAGACGCAGGGTGAGCAGAGAAAGGAAATACAGCTTAACGAATACGATGCGTATTTTTTAATTAGCGTTAAAAAAAAAATTAATAACGAAACGCAATATGTGGCGGCCGGTGTTGAATCTGTGGCGCACCGCCACGAATTAGTCTATGTGTGGGAAACACTGCTAGTATAATCTATTCAATACTGGCGTCACCGACCCGTTTTAAACACACAGGAAAGCTAATATTAGCATTACGCTAATACAAGCTACAAAAGTAGCTACGTTAGCATAACTTACATATATATAACAAATCCTCCCCGAAGCAAAACAAATCATTAACCTGTCCAACAGAAAGAGAGCAACCTCGGCATCACTGTTCAGGCCCTTCAGATCCCTCAGTTGTCTCCACCGCTCAAATGCTACTCCGATGTTGATTCTTGTTTGACCTCTTGCTTTATCCAGAGCCTTTTTATTAGCAGTCCTTTCCTCCTCCGGCTTCTCTTTCTTCCCCTTTTCTCTGGACGAGCCGTTACAAGTAGACGTGCAAGTGGTATTTTCTCAGCCATTGCTCTTAAATAAATATTACATCCGTATTCGGTAGTTCTGCAGAGAGGTGTGCTGTTTTTTCTGGCAACAGCGACAGGTGAAGACTGTGCACGCGCGCAGTAGGCAGGGAGAGAGGGGGGCGGGGCGTAGACTGTATGCGGAAGCAAAACTAGACATGAAGCCACCTGATTGGTTTTTTCTGTTCGCACCGAACGGCTCGGATTGGTCGGGGTTTTATCAGTCCTGTGGCCGCTACAGAGCTCTGATTTTTTCCGTTCCTTTTTCTAAAGCCATAATGTATTGATACCTTTCATAATAGAAGGACCATTTCTCCCAGTATAACAAAAAGTGTTTCTGAACAGGATTACCAACCCTACCTTTAATTGTTTAGATTTATTGATGACCTGGTTTTGAGTATGGCAGCTGGTGTCATTCTAGCAGTGTTAATATCAGGTGACTGTGGTGAAATGTAATTTTAACCACACTTTTTCTCCACCAACTCCACGTTTATCTTATATTACTTTAGTTTATTACTTTAAGTTTTGAGTTGAATAGAAATTGTGGAATCAACTTAATTCATGTTTGGAAACTCCTTGTTTAAAAAAGAAATATATGAAAGTTTGAAGAAACCTGTGTTTGGAGTCTCATCGCAGTCTGAAACACAACACATAAAAAATATATGTGTGATGTTGATGGAAATAAATGTAAACTAGCTATTTACATCACATGATGACTCCAGTAAGATCCAGTAAACATGTTGACATGGTCGGTTGATTTACATGATTCAGGTCAGGTTATAGTGTGTGTGTGTGTGTGTGTGTGTGTGTGTGTGTGTGTGTGTGTGTGTGTTTGTGTTTGTGTGTGTGTGTTCACAGTGACAGCAGTTCACAGTGACAGCAGACAGTCTGCCTCACTGCTTTAACTCACGCTTACCCTTCAGATACATCATGGACTGTGGACCCCAGTGTACATTCAGCTGAGGGGAAGACACACACACACACACACACACAACCCTAACCCTAACCCTAACCCTGTTGGGCTAGTAAAAGTTGAGTAAAGTATATTGTATATATGTCATTATTATTATGAGACAGCATTAGCACCACACACACTGATAATAGTGTGAATTGCCTGGTAAAATGAATCGTAGCTACAGGAAATATAAATACATTAGTTGGATATAAATTACAGATAGTTACTGTAAAAAGACTTCAACAAAACAATCATTTCAGTCATAAAAATCATCAAATCAGCAGTGACAGTGTTGTAGAAACTCACACAAGTTAAAACCATGCACCTGCTTGTACTCACCATGTCTGCTGCAGTGTGTGGAGTGCCAGTCGCAGCATGATTGTGTGAATGTTCCAGGCTGCTTTTATCCCCCCGCCCCCCCCCCCCCCCCCCCCGCCCCCCGCAGCAGTAACAGCAGCAGCAGCAGCAGTAGTAACAGCAGTGCGAGGGTCGATCCTGGCTTCCTGTGAAGCCTGGCAGGACTCCTGTTTACTAGAAGCTCAAAAACAGCACAAAAACACTGGCTGACGTCACAGCCGTGATCTGTACTCAACAACATTAATAGTATGGATCTGCTGTGTGATCTGGTGTGTGTGCGTGTGTGTGTCTGTGTATGTGTAACAGACAGACGTATTTCATATCGCTGTTGTTTTTATTGATATTAGATGTTTCTCAGTATCAGGATGTGACTTTATTAATGAAAGCTCTCCCAGCTGAGCATCACTGATTATCTTCACACAGCATTCATCATCCATTCTACATGGTAGATGAAGCAAAACAAACATATTTTCAATCCACTTGTCCTCTTTACCAGCCACGTCATTCTCCACTGTTGATGTGTGGGGGGGGGGGGGGGGGGGCGATTCTGTCTTTCAGGCTCTGCTGTCTTTCAGGCATTACTCTCATAAAAACACATATACACTCACCTGATGAATAGTACAAGTGCTAGAGTTAGATCCTTAGAGTTATGTCCTTGGGCAAGACACTTAACCCCAAATTACTCCCGTTGCTGCACCAACGGTGTGTGAATGTGAATGAATGGTTAAACTCCCCCTGGTGAGCAGGTTGGCTCCCTGCATGGTAGCTCCAGCCATCAGTGTAGGAATGTGTGTGAATGGATGAATGATTAAGAGTCAAACTTCTGAAGACAGTTCCGTTAAGGTAGTGTTACCGAGTGAAATGAAATTAAAAATGTAATAATAATATAATAAATATAAAAGAAATGTAATATGTTTTGTTCCTTATTGATGTTTTGTTTATGCAAATGTGTTGATTTCATACACAATGACAACTCAGTGTGCTTTACATAAAACAAACATTCAACATTAAGAATTGGAAACAAAAAACATAAAAATATGCAATTTGAGAAATAAAAATAAAACCCAATAGTAGTCATGTAGTCATGCAATGCAGTAAAATTAAATTCTGCGCATATTAAAAATGATCCCAGGCTCTATGTGGTCTGGGCTTATACTGACACTGAGCACTGTTAACTCAGATTAATGATAAACACAGAAACTAAATGTGAGAACATACTCTGCACAGATAAGAGAAGATCCAACTGAAGGACATCGAAGAAAAACATGTATGAATTGGGGGGAGACTTGAGATGTTCAGTGAGCAGTCATATGGTATGATTCAGTGAATAAGGACAGGGTTGCTAGTAGTACAGATGCTGTGGTTCAAGGCTCCCGATCGTGCTTTTTTCACCTGTAGAGGAAAACAGAAGAACATGGTGTCCACAAAGTCTCTTTACAATTTTAAAAAATCATTACAAAAGCAATTGATGATATATATTAATCGGAATCATTGCCACCATTGATGAGGCTCTGCTACAGCAAACATGGCAAGAAATCCAGTGCTGTCTTGATGTGCTACTACGTGCAACTAATGGAGCCCATATAGAGGTGTGTTAAATGATTACATTTTGACAGATTTGTCTATTAATTTGCTTTTGTAATAAATGTGTTCAATTGTAAAGAGACTTTTATGGACACCCTGTACAGCTACTGTGTGACCCTCTGCTGCCCTCATGTGGTCCTTATGACACACTGCAGCCAGGGGAAGAAGGGGAAAGGGGAAGAAAAAAGATGTAAAGGCATTTTCCATCATTTATTCAAAGCAGTTGCTTTATATACAGCCAGCTAAAATATGTACAAAGACCAGAACAGATATTTTATTCATGCATGGATAAATACAAAGAGACCAACAGAACAATTCAGTGAGGAAACTGTGAAATGGAGTGAAATATCTCCATTTCAGCACCACTAACAATCTCATCCTGTTACATTCAGTAGAAGCTGGACTCTGACTGTGTTACTGTGGACATGTATTCAGTCATTTGTTTAGTGTAGCTCTCATGTGCTGACAGTCTGCAGTGTGTCTCATCTCTCCTGCTGGTAGTGGATGAGGACTTCCTGTGATCTCAACATGCGACTGGGTCTGCTGGTCTCCAGTGACTGCTGCCTTTGGATGCCTGCACACAAACACACACACACACACACACACACACACACACACACACACAAATACACAAACACACACACACACACACACACACACACACAAACACACAAACACACACACACATAATGTAAGACATAAGATGTGCATTTGTGTGTGTGTGTGTGTGTGTGTGTGTGTGTGTGTGTGTGTGTGATGCATTATAATGTTGTCAGATGGATCTGGATGCCTTGTGATGCTACATTATGCTAAATTAAATAAAACAATATTAGAATAAATACAATACATTGTTGATTTTGTCACCAAAATGAAGTTAGGTTGTTTTTTATTGCTAACAATTATGAATCAGAATTTACAGATATATCTGTAATAGTGTCAGATATATGATCTGCATACTACATCACTCATAATACTGCAGTACTTTTACTGTAATACTGCATACTACATCACTCATAATACTGCAGTACTTTTACTGTAATACTGCATACTACATCACTCATAATACTGCACTACTTTTACTGTAATACTGCATACTACATCACTCATAATACTGCAGTACTTTTACTGTAATACTGCATACTACATCACTCATAATACTGCAGTACTTTTACTGTAATACTGTATACTACATCACTCATAATACTGCAGTACTTTTACTGTAATACTGCATACTACATCACTCATAATACTGCAGTACTTTTACTGTTATACTGCATACTACATCACTCATAATACTGCAGTACTTTTACTGTAATACTGCATACTACATCACTATAATACTGCAGTACTTTTACTGTAATACTGCATACTACATCACTCATAATACTGCAGTACTTTTACTGTAATACTGCATACTACATCACTCATAATACTGCAGTACTTTTACTGTGATACTGCATACTACATCACTATAATACTGCAGTACTTTTACTGTAATACTGCATACTACATCACTCATAATACTGCAGTACTTTTACTGTAATACTGCATACTACATCACTCATAATACTGCAGTACTTTTACTGTAATACTGCATACTACATCACTCATAATACTGCAGTACTTTTACTGTAATACTGCATACTACATCACTATAATACTGCAGTACTTTTACTGTAATACTGCATACTACATCATTCATAATACTGCAGTACTTTTACTGAAGGAGGACTTTTACTTATAATAGAGTAGTTTTACATTGCTTCATCAGTATGAATACTTTATTTTATGGCTGCCAAAAAGCTGTGTAGATCTGGATTAATGTAGAACAATGCAGGAATATGCAGGAAACAAATTGTAAGCTAACAATCATTATGTCTTCAGTGTGAAGGGAAGTGGATATGATGAGCACAGATGTATAATAATGAAATGAGCTGACCTCTGAGCACTGCATACCAGCCCTGCAACACACTATTGTCATCCTTTGACACAAACCTCCTGCCATCTGAAAACAACAAGACAAGGATTGTGTGATGTTGAACCTACATGAAAAGATTCTGATCCTCACATAAGAAACAGAACTCTAGATCCAGATGTTAAATTACGAATCCTTATAAAACATAGTACAGAGCACCAACTCTCCCACATCTTTAAATGATCTTTGAGCTCAGTCATGGTTGAGACATTTTGAACAGTTTCCCACCAGAGCTGACTGATGCACCTGATGAGAACTTTAAAGCTGATGTTGTACTTGACATTCTAGTTTGGAAGAGACGTGGTCTGAAATGAAATGTCAGAACTTTGTAAATCCTCATTAAAACTACAAACCCAACATGTTTAACCTCCAACTAAATATACTGTAAATGAGCTCTGACACCATGACGACCAATTAAATCAACTCTACTGGTGACTGATTGATCATACAATCACAGCAGCTTCTATCATCATGCAATGTATTAGATGTTTGATGATACAGTAAATGAAATAAACCAGATGTGAGAGACTGAAGCTGGTGTGATATCCTAATATAATAAATGTGTGAATCAGTGTTTTCATTTCTAACTGCTTCTCATTCTGTGTAGCTGAAGTCTGCTGCTGCTGCTACAGCTCTACAAAGTTTATGAATGTATAACATGTCACAGTAAGTCAGTAAGACTTTTACACAAGTGTTAGAACTATCTTTTCCTTTACTAATATGTTCATGTAGTCTGTGAGGTTGTATTTGTGTGTATCATTATTATTTGTTATTAGAATGAACTCATGCTATATTTACTATATTTAATTGTTTAGATTTATTGATGACCTGGTTTTGAGTATGGCAGCTGGTGTCATTCTAGCAGTGTTAATATCAGGTGACTGTGGTGAAATGTAATTTTAACCACACTTTTTCTCCACCAACTCCACGTTTATCTTATATTACTTTAGTTTATTACTTTAAGTTTTGAGTTGAATAGAAATTGTGGAATCAACTTAATTCATGTTTGGAAACTCCTTGTTTAAAAAAGAAATATATGAAAGTTTGAAGAAACCTGTGTTTGGAGTCTCATCGCAGTCTGAAACACAACACATAAAAAATATATGTGTGATGTTGATGGAAATAAATGTAAACTAGCTATTTACATCACATGATGATGACTCCAGTAAGATCCAGTAAACATGTTGACATGGTCGGTTGATTTACATGATTCAGGTCAGGTTATAGTGTGTGTGTGTGTGTGTGTGTGTGTGTGTGTGTGTGTGTGTGTGTGTGTGTGTGTTTGTGTGTGTGTGTGTGTGTGTTCACAGTGACAGCAGTTCACAGTGACAGCAGACAGTCTGCCTCACTGCTTTAACTCACGTTTACCCTTCAGATACATCATGGACTGTGGACCCCAGTGTACATTCAGCTGAGGGGAAGACACACACACACACACACACACACACACACACACACACACACACACACACACACACACACACACACACACACACACACACACACACACACACACAAGGTACTAATATTACACTGAATTGTGTGCCATGCATAATGGCTCCATAGTAAATGTTTTCAGTCTTTAAATATATTCCACTTATAATAACTAGTATCCACATGTAATGCTGTAAGATTCATTGTAACTCATCTATGGTCATTTTAATAACTCAAATGCACATATTATTATGTCTTACATTATATGATGCATTATAACAGTGTCTGATGGATCTGGATGCATTGTGATATATAACATCGGCTGTGATGCTACATTAAGCTAAACTAAATAAATAAATATTAGAATAAATACAATACATTGTTGATTTTGTCACCAAAATGAAGTTAGGTTGTTTTTCATTGCTAACAATTATGAATCAGAATTTACATGTGTATCTGTAATAGTGTCAGATATATACAGTATATAGTATATATGTATCACAAAACAGAAGAGAATTAAGCTTATACCAAATCCTGTAAAGGGAATCCTCTAATGTCACTAATATCTGCTGACGTATTAATAACACACAGACAGTCCTCTACACATTCCTCTACTTTCTACTCCACAGCTTTAGTTACTTTTCAGATGAAGATACAATGGATAATGTAACAAGCTTTTAAAATACAACACATTGTTGAAGATGAAACCAGTGGCTTCCAACTTTTTTGTCTTTGATGTCTTACACAAAGCAGTGTGTTTTAGTTTGAGGTTGTGTAACAGGAAATGAAAGCTGAAGACAAGGAGCTGCTGAGTTTTACCTTCTGTGTGTGACAGGACTCAACAAGCAGGGAGACGAGCAGCGTGCACGTCCACACTACTATGGCTTTAATCTTCTGGAACAACATTAAGCAAATGATACTGATCATATACAATACTGTCATCCAGTCAGAAAATATAACTATGTACAATGTGTATATGTACAAATACAGAGTAGCCTTTTAATGTAGAATTATACATTTATTTCTAGAAGCTGTGAGTTCACTTTCACTCTGGGCTTCACTACAGCCACACACTCTTTATTACATCAATACTCCTACAATAAAGAAGTATGGATTTCATCACATATTCAAACCAGCTATCTTATATGCTATCCATCTCACCAATGATGGAAAGTAACTAAGGACATTTACTCTCAAGTACTCAACTCATGTACTCAAGTACTGTTTGGCTTCTAACTTGTGTGTGTAATTTGTGGTTCCTCATCATGTTACAGATGTTTAAATTGTTTTTAGTTCCACCAAATAAATAGCTGTTCATAGTCTAAAGAGAAAGACTTTACAGTATTTCACAAAACAACAAAATTTAAAGAAAAGTCTGAAGAATGAATACAACTTTGTGTGACAGAATTCTGTTTTTTCTCCTTTCCTGTAAATCTGCTCTTACTTCAGTAGAAATGTGACTTGCAGTGGAGCAGTTTAACACTATGGTTTTGCTACTTTTACTGAAGTAAAAGATCAAATTTCTCTCTACTGTCAGAAACACTATAACACTCATATATGTTCCTATTGAAATAAACACATACAATGATACACCAAAGAAAGATCAACACTCCATAGTAAAAAAAAAAAAAAAAAAAAAAAAAGTGATTTTAAGATGTCATACAGACTGTGCTCATATGATATGCTTTTTCTCAACTTTATATAATAATACATAAAAATGAAACATTTTAGATGAATCACTAAATAAAGAAAATCTAACTAAAAATAATTGCTGGTTGATGCCTGTTGGGCTAGTAAAAGTTGAGTAAAGTATATTGTATATATGTCATTATTATTATGAGACAGCATTAGCACCACACACACTGATAATAGTGTGAATTGCCTGGTAAAATGAATCGTAGCTACAGGAAATATAAATACATTAGTTGGATATAAATTACAGATAGTTACTGTAAAAAGACTTCAACAAAACAATCATTTCAGTCATAAAAATCATCAAATCAGCAGTGACAGTGTTGTAGAAACTCACACAAGTTAAAACCATGCACCTGCTTGTACTCACCATGTCTGCTGCAGTGTGTGGAGTGCCAGTCGCAGCATGATTGTGTGAATGTTCCAGGCTGCTTTTATCCCCCCCCCCCCCCGCAGCAGTAACAGCAGCAGCAGCAGCAGTAGTAACAGCAGTGCGAGGGTCGATCCTGGCTTCCTGTGAAGCCTGGCAGGACTCCTGTTTACTAGAAGCTCAAAAACAGCACAAAAACACTGGCTGACGTCACAGCCGTGATCTGTACTCAACAACATTAATAGTATGTATTCTGTCCTCAATGTGTGTGTCTACACAAATTGACAGATAGCGAACAAGCCTCAAGAGAAACTCAGAGTCGAGAGTAAAGTTGAAGGTCCTTTACTGAGATCTTCATTCTCATGAAACAACTTTTTTGTAAAACTGAAATGATACAAGGAAATAATGACCAATCACTGTATTGTCATCAAAATAACTTCATATATTAACAGAAATGATAATGCAAATAGTTGTAATTGCTTGATTTAGCATTAGCACAATTTACATGTGAATAAAGTAATCACTTATCCAATATTTCAAAAAAGCATTACAGGAATCTGTAATTAACACAAAAATGTGAAAAATACTCACAAGCAATAATTTCCTAGGCACAAACAGCGGGAGGAAACAAGAAAATAGCTGGAGCTGCAAGCAGACCGCATGGCATGTAGAAGCTATGCTTTTCCTGATCAGACTGTCATGAGACTAAAACTACCTTTCAAAATAAAGGCTCAAATAAACACAAGGTAATGAGCTACTCTTAAATGCCGGTGGGCGGAGAAAAGCAATACAAATACAGGCAAAGCTCACATAGAACAGACAGTATGGATCTGCTGTGTGATCTGAGGCCTGTACTACGAAGCTGGATTTTCTCTTATCGAGGTAACTTAAGGGTTAACTCTGGGTTTTCCGTACTACGAAGCTGGTTCACTTCTTACCGGGGTAAATCACCATGGTAACTTATGCTGAACGGCTAACCTGCTCCGGAGCAGAGGGGTATTGCACGAAACCAGGATAAGGGATTAAGCCGGGATATGTTAGTTATCCTGGCTGAATTTAGCCTCAAGTCGGTTGCATGAAAGCAGGTTAAATTTAACCTGGCCCAGTTACTGTGGTGATTTATTCTCTGCAGCTAGCCTGCTCCAGACCAGGCTAACAACCAGGCTAAGATTATTCCCAGGGATTCATCTGGCAGTTCTGTCAATCTTGTGACAAATTAATGGTTTTACAGCATTTCCATGGTCTTTCTAAATATGTTGATATAATAGACTATATTGTCGTTTCATTAAAGTCTGTTGACTGTTTAATTGCAACAGTCATTTTATAGTCATTCATGTGGTATCATTATTGTGTATAATGTACAGTAGATTTACTTTGTACTATTTACTAGCTGATACTCACAATGTTACTTGGCTGCTTCTGAGGCTGAGCAGCATCTGGGTCCTGTTACACCTTATTTTCTATTAGCATCAAATCACTGACTTCATATCCATTATGGGCTAAATGAGCAAGACATGATACCTCAAGCCTGGAGTCCAGCAACACTGTCTCCTCATCTGCAGAAGTGCATCCTGCAGCTGCAGATGTGCCTTCCCCCTGCCCTACACCTAATTATAATAATTGTTTGCACTTAATTATATTTCCTGAGTAGCATGCACTTTTACTTGCCACATTTAAATCAAAGTGTTTAATTTAATTTAAATCAAAACTGTTGATTAGTGGGCCTGGACAGTAACTTCTTTAGTCCTTTAATTGTAATTTAGACAGTTCTAGTGGAGAACTGTTGTATTAATTGTACTTTTTTTTTAAGTATATTTTTGGGCTTTTTGCCTTTGATGTACAGGTTCGTAGAGAGAGACATGAAAACTGGAGACAGAGAGGGGCAATGACACGCAGGATAGGAGTGCTTGGTGCGGGATTTGAACCGAGGTCGCAGTGAGGATTGTAGCCTCAACACATGGGACGGGTGCTCTACCCACAGAGCTATGCTTAACCCATTAACTGCATATTAACTGTACATTAATTGCACTACTTATGCATTGAGCCGGTCCGCGATTGTCTGCCAGGCTTTCTCCCTTTCCTTGATTACAGTGCTTTGTGCTTGTGTTGCTTTTTTTTCTTATAATTTCTTTAACCTCATCATGAAATTCCATCAGGAGCTGTTGTTCAGCGGCCGTGAAGAATGACGTGCAACACCTTTCCATTTTCCAATCTGTGATTCTGTGATCGATGCCATGGGTCTACTTGAGAATGCCGTGAACACGCACTTATCCCAACTATCTACACCTGGCTTGACATAACCGCGCCTTTTCATCCTGGCTCAGCAAACGTGCAACCGAATAAGCCAAGATGCTCCGGTCATACTAGATCAAGCTGCGCTTGCTCAGTTATCCTGGATTTCTTTATTATACTTTTGTGCAATACCCCTCAGGTTATGTTCTGGATAAGAGATCAATGAGTACAAAAGCACCACCTCCTGACCAATCAGCTCTCTTAGAAAATGACCTGCCCGGGGACTTCCGGTGAGGCGGGACACCATAATGGCCGCATAGCTTCTGGCTCCGCTCTGCTAGGCTTCCCTACCCCCATGTTATAGCCGTCATATATCGACTAAATTTTGCCAGATAATTTTGGAAAGGGCGAGCAATAAATATGTCACAAGACCCGAGGCAAAACCATCCTCGTTCAGTGAAACAACCTAAAAAGAACGTGACGGAGGACAAGATGGCGCAGAGCCCAAAGCAGACTGTTACGGCTGTAACACCGACCACACCTGACAACACGAAGTCCGAGCTTGCCAGCATCAAAGAACTGCTGCACGGGATTGCAGCCGATGTGAGTAGCATGAAAACAGGCTTGGAGAAGCTACAAACAACTGTGGAAGAGCTTGGGGCACGAGTGACCGAGGCTGAGACCAGGATTTCTGACCTTGAGGATGCTAGCAATAGCCGAGGGGCTAGTTTGGACTCTGCCTTATCAAACTTAAAAAAGCTCCAGGATAAAGTTACATACTTAGAAGATGCTGGCAGGCGAAATAACGTGCGTGTGGCAGGCATACCCGAAAACACAGAGAAACGGGATCTAAGTGGTTTCATGCTTCATATTCTGGCTGAAAAACTGGATATAGATGTCGAGGCGGGATTCGAATTGGAACGCGTCCACCGTGTCGGCCCGAAGCGAGACGATGGGCGCAGCCGTCATGTCCTGGCTCGCTTTCTGAGATTCAGCGCAAGAGAAGCAGTTCTTCGAGCGGCCTGCGAGAAGAGAAGAGTCGAATGGGAAGGCAACAGGATCTCCTTCTTTCAGGATCTTTCTCAAGATGTGCTTCAGCAGCGAAGGAAGTTCGACATGGTAAAGAAACAGCTCCAGGAGCGGGGGATGTCATACTCCATGGTGTATCCAGCGACTCTGAAAGTCTCTGTAAACAACAGGTCCCACACCTTCACCTCGCCAGATGCAGCAGCTGCCTTCCTCACAACACAGGGCTAAACATCAGAATATAGGATTGTGTTCTGGGTTGAAAGTCATGACGGCCAATATAGGTATGTTTATTAGTTATTCTTCTGGGTGTTTATTATAAAGCACCAGACTCATAGTGTGTTACTTCTACACCTGTCTCCAGAGAGGACTATACACTGTCTTTGAGAATGACTTGCTCTTACACGGACATACACACGCTATTGGCATATTCTTATTTTTAATAGACATGTGTATTTACAGGAAGTGAATATAGAGTTATTTTGGTTATTATTTTGAGTAGCATGTGTGTATAGAATGTGCAGGGTTTTTTTATTTTTATTTTTTCTGGTTATTTGTTTTACTTATTATTATTATTATTATTATTTTATGCGTTTTATTTACTGTATTTTCTGGACTATAAGCCGCTACTTTTTTCCCACACTTTGATCACTGCGGCTTTTATTACGGTGCGGCTAATGCATGTTTGTTTTTTTTGTTCGTGGGTGTTGTTGTTACGTACTTTATTATTTTTTCACTTTGCTTCATGTTTGATACACATTGTTGTCCGACTCGTTCATAGGAGAGAACGGGAGAGTTCGCTCAGTAGGTAAGTTTTAATTGAAAATTTTCCAATACAAGATGTAGGCTATAATGACAGGTGCGAACCGAACGAGGTAGATTACTCCAGTAAAAGTAAGACTTAGTTTAATGACTTGGAAGTCGCCAAATGACTTACTTTAACGAATTTCGTTAGCTTATATAATGCAGATTTGTAAAATATTACTTTTATGAGGGTCACAGTCACAGACAATAAACTTACCATGTGAAAATTGTGGTAGCAGCGGGTGTAATGAAGTCCACGCAGCACACTGTATGCAAACTAATATTAAGCCTATATCCTATTCATTATAATGTCCATGGACATAAATTGAGTTCTTTTGCCTTAATAATGACAAAATAATACACAAAAAATGGTCGGATTGGGAACCCATATGCATAATGTCTCCACACTCGCATTTAGTGTTGCTTGTAATGACCAGGGCTCAGCTAATGTTGCCTTTTAAAACATCGTAGATTTCCCGGGATTCCCTGGAAAATGCCTCCCTCAAGCAGGGTACACTTGCACTCACACTAGCCAAATAATCCGGACTGTTGGGGGCAAACGTGCTTGGGCACGGACGGTACAATTGCCTAGTGCGCCCTAAATGTGTGTAGTCGGGGGGGGGGGGGGGGTGGTTGCGTGATGGCTGTCAGGCATAGCCGATCGGACCAACCCAAGCTAATATCTCATATTACAACGTGGGACACCTGCGGCTTAAAATCCGGTGCGGCTTGTACAAGTACAAAATTGATTTTCTTTCTAAAATTAGAGCATGCGGCTTTTAATCAGGTGCGCTCTGTAGTCCGGAATTTACGGTAAATTTCCTCCTGGAAGACGTAATAATATTCAGCTGTGGTTAACTAGTTATTATGGGTCATGCATATGAAAAGCATAGCTATGATAAATGGGAAGAAAAAAAAAAAAGATGGGGGAGTGGGGCGGAGGGGAGCCGGGGCAGGTCAGGTGCCCCTTTCATGCGGATGCATTATAGTAGTTTAGTTAGAGTAGGAGAGCCTCAAGTTCTGTTTTGGCTCACAGTTGTTTTCTATATATGTTGTGTTAGGGTTTTGTTAATCAGTGTTGAGTTTTATGTAAGTTTAGTCGTTTCACGAGGGAGAGATCTAACAGGACAGGAGATCTGTAAATATCTTCGGATAAATGCTTATAGGTGTTGGTTTCATTTTACATTTAATAACAAACTGTGGGTGAAGTGGTTAGACTGACATCATTGAACGTTAAGGGTGCAAACTCAGCCATCAAAAGGAGAAACATTTGGAAAAGAATGATTCGTTATTACTGCAAAGGGATTGGGTAGGGAAAGTTCTTTATAGTGCCGGGTGCTCTAGTCAGAGGGGAGTCGCTATTCTAATTCGGAAGAATTTTAATATCAAAATACTCAAACAACAATCAGATGAAGAAGGGAGATGGGTAGCAATGGATGCTGAACTTTTTGGTATTAGGTGTACTTTTATGAACACATATGCTCCAACAGCAGACCTGCCAGGTTTCTTTGTTGATATCAGTAATGCAATTACACAGTTTGGAAATTCATATATAATATTGGGTGGGGACTTTAACAAAGTTAGAGATCCTAAGATTGATAAAACTTACAAATGGGGTGTTGCACGACCCTCACAGGCACGAAAAGCAATTGATACACTGGAAGAGGACAGACAAGACAAAGAATTTACTTTTTATTCCCATCCTCATACTTCTTATTCAAGAATAGATTATTTTCTGATTTCAAAATCATTGCTCTCTATCACTGAACAAACAACGATAGGTACTATTTTAATATCTGATCATGCACCGGTGGGAATGGCACTACTTTTGGGCCAGTTACCAAAGCGCCGGCCCACTAGGTGGAGATTTAACTCATCTCTGCTCAGGAATGAACATTCAGTGGAATATATTAAAAGCGAGATACTGGATTATTGGTTGAATAATGAAGGCTCAGTGTTAAATCCAGCTGTGGAGTGGGATGCTTTTAAGGCGGTTATTAGAGGGCGACTCATCCAACACTGCTCTTACTTGAAGAAGAAATCTGGTCAACGTCTCCATGAACTGGAGTTGAATATTAAAAAAATAGAAAATATGCACTCCACTCAATTTGACCACTCCATGCTTCTGGAACTAAACAAATTAAAAGTAGAATACAATTCTATATTACAGAGGAAAGTGGAATATACATTATTCAGAACTAAACAAAAATATTACGAACAAGGGGAGAGAACGGGGAGGTTTCTTGCTCAGAGAGCAAAGCAGCAGTACACTCAATCAATTATATCTGGGGTGCAGAATGATAAAGGTGAACTGAAAACAGACGACATGGACATAAATGCTATATTCGCAACATTTTATCAAAGTCTTTATAAATCAGACAATCCTAATACACAAGATATCACTTCTTTTTTATCCAATGTGAATTGTCCAACTTTATCACTGGAGGAACGAGATCGAATTGGAGCAGACATTACATTGGAAGAGGTGAAAAGGGCTATACAGGACCTGCAGGGTGGGAAATCTCCAGGTGAAGACGGCCTCCCAGCTGAATTTTATAAAGTCTTTTCAGATATTCTTGCCCCAAAACTGCACAGAGTCTTTAAGGACGCCTTAGAGAAAGGCTCTCTTCCAGATAGTATGCAGACAGCTATAATAACTTTAATATATAAAAAAGACAGGGACCCACAGCAATGTGGCAACTACCGCCCTGTGTCACTGATTAATGTCGACGCTTGCCAAGATTTTAGCATCCAGACTGGAGGTTTTTTTACCAAAACTCATTCATCCGGACCAGGTCGGTCATCTTCTGATAATCTACGCAGGCTGCTCCACCTCATGTGGCAAGCTGGAAACGAAACGGACATAACAGTAGCTTTTTCGCTAGATGCTGAAAAAGCTTTCGACAGGGTGGAGTGGGCGTTCCTTTTTCAGTTATTAGAAAAATTTGGTGTTGGTTCCTCTTTTATTAACTGGGTTAGATTATTATATTATAGCCCCAAGGCATCTGTAGTAACAAATGGCAGGAGATCTCCTCCTTTTCAGCTTCATAGAGGGACAAGGCAGGGTTGCCCTCTGTCCCCCTTATTATTTGCTCTGGTTCTCGAACCATTAGCAATTGCAATTAGGCAAAATAATAATATAATTGGCATTAAGGCTGGTGGCAAGGAGCACAAATTACTTTTGTACGCGGATGATATTTTATTACTGTGCAGGCGTCCATCAACAACTATACCTCATATCCTCACTCTGATCGACTCATTTTCAGGTGTTTCGGGTTATAAAATAAATTGGTCAAAGTCTGAAGCAATGCCCCTATCAAGAATTTGTCCACCTAGCATCAGGCAGGGATGGCCATTTTCATGGCAGCCAGCTGGCCTGACATATTTGGGTATAAAGATTACTCCACAGCTGGATAGTATTATGACAATTAACCTTCTCCCTCTAATTCATAAAATTGAGCTTATATTACAAAATTGGACGAAATTAGGGCTGTCACTTCTAGGTAAAATTAATATTCTAAAGATGGTAATAGTTCCCAAAATTAATTACATAAGTCATATGCTACCATTAAGCTTGCCACACAATGCATTATTGAAATATAATGAAGCTGTATACGGCTTTTTATGGGCAGGTAAAAAACCATATATAAATCAGACGAAACTCTATGCCGCTATGGAGGATGGAGGTCTGGGCCTCCCTCACATAGCCCTGGTATCATTATGCTTTTTGTCTCAAACAACTGTCGAGATTATATATGTCAGCTGACCGAGCGCCTGTGTGGGTGTCTATAGAGAAGGAACTTACATACCCCTGCCCGACTCAGGCCTTTATTACTCAAACTAGTGACGTGATCCCCCATGATAATCCAATCCTCGCCTTCTCACAGGAGACGTGGCAAGCCTCGCATAAAATCATGGGCTTAAATCCTAATTTTACAAACAAAACTTCCTTGTGGTACAATAAAAGCCTCAAGATAGGTAAAAAAATATTTTCATGGGCTGGTTGGGTCAAGTTGGGAATTGTTTATATTGGGGATTTATTTGATGGAGACCAGTTTCTTTCTTTTGAACAATTGAGGGGAAAGTACAAACTCTCAAACAAGGATTTTTGGAAATATCTCCAGTTACGGAGCTGTATCTTGTCACATCTTAAAAAAGTACCGCTTACATCTAAAACTGATATACAAACCAGACTGGAACAGGATGGGCACTTAAAGAGGAAATCAGCATGCTTTTACAACCTACTGAGGGGGTCTCAGTCACCCAGTTATGAAGGCCTTAAGAGATGCTGGGAGAGGGATATAGAGGAAGAGATATCTGGGGAAACATGGACGCAAATTATTGAATCATGGTTTAAAGTATCAAGGGAAATGCAGACCCGTTTGATTAATTATAAAATTATTAATAGAATTTACTGGACCCCATGTAAAATGGCACGGTTGGGACTTAGAAATTCTGACTTATGTTGGAGATGCGATGCTTTTTGTGGTACTTTTGTTCATATGTTGTATTCATGCCCCATGATAGACTATGGTCTAAAATCATATCCTTTATTAACACTGTAATGTCCTCTACTCTGGTACAACAACCGCTGCTTTGTCTACTAGGTGTGCTACCAAAGGGAAGTGGTCTAACTGTCCACCAGACGATATGGTGTAGAACAGCACTTATTACTGGATGCAGGATAGTACTGCGACACTGGAAAACAAAAGGAGTTTTACAGGTGAAGGAATGGTTCGATGAGATGGCCAAGATTGCTTCCTACGAACGTCTTAGTTATAGGTTGCAAGAAAAGGAAGACTTATACATGAAGATATGGGGCCCTTATACTGCAGCACCTTGATACAAGTGTGGGTTGCACCCTTAGGCTAACTTCTGTCACCAGTCATCATTTGTATGCATATATTCGTATTGGTGTAGGTTTCTCGTCTCTGTTGGACTCCCTTGGTATGTTTGTTTGTCTTCGTTTTGTTTAATTTACTATTTTCTATTCTATTTTTTATTTTATTTTTTGTATTTTTTGTATTTTTTTTTTTTTTTAAGAGGCTCTGTCTGAGCTCTGTTCGACCTGTGGTGTGGTTGGTATGTATGTATTTTCTTGCTGAAAATTAATAAAAAGTGAATTACAAAAAAAAAAAAAGAAAATGACCTGCCCATTCTTAAAAGATCCTGTCAACATTGGTGCGGATCATGAGAGGAGCGCTTAGGAGAGAAAGACTTTTTAGGGATAGATGCAATTTTTTAATTGACCAAAATATATATTTAAAAAATAATCATTGAGGCACATGAGGGATATTAGTCTGTAGGTTTGACATCCTGAGATCAAAGTGTCAGGGAGCATAATAACTTTATTTATTTATTGTAATTGTAAAAAATTGACGAAAATATATATTTGTAAAATAAGCCTTGAGGCACATGAGTATATTAAACTAACTTAATGTCTCTTATGAAAGGAAGGGCACTGAGGAAGCGCTCTGCCCCAAACGTCTGTGCCGTAATAAAGTGACATTGTGTGATCAGAGTGCTGTCCGTTTATATTGTCCGATAAATTAATATTGTATGATCTCATGAATTTACACATTAACAGAGTCGGCAATTTTCTGCCAGCATTCCTTCCTGGTTTTTGCTGCATCAACAGTGTTGCTTTTGGTCTGGATGATGTGATTGAATTCTTCATATTGAAGAATAATTGTCTGCTCCTCCATGGTAAAGTATCTCTGCAGGGTTTCTCCATGTTTGTGATTGGTCAGACGCTGCAAACACCTCCCCTTTATGTGAGCGCGCAGTGATCCAGATTGGAAAACCCTGGGTTCAATTACCAAGTTGATAACCAGCTTCGTAGTACCGCTTATCCTAGACTGCGAATGTCTGGGTAAGTCAACCCAGGTAACAGAGAGATATCCTGGATAGGTTAATCCAGCTTCGTAGTACAGGCCTCTGAGGGGTATTGCACAAAAGTAGAATAAAGAAATCCAGGATAACTGAGCAAGCGCAGCTTGATCTAGTATGACCGGAGCATCTTGGCTTATTCGGTTGCACGTTTGCTGAGCCAGGATGAAAAGGCGCGGTTATGTCAAGCCAGGTGTAGATAGTTGGGATAAGTGCGTGTTCACGGCATTCTCAAGTAGACCCATGGCATCGATCACAGAATCACAGATTGGAAAATGGAAAGGTGTTGCACGTCATTCTTCACGGCCGCTGAACAACAGCTCCTGATGGAATTTCATGATGAGGTTAAAGAAATTATAAGAAAAAAAGACAACACAAGCACAAAGCACTGTAATCAAGGAAAAGGAGAAAGCCTGGCAGACAATCGCGGCGGACCGGCTCAATGACTGAGTAGTCCAATTAATCTACAATTAATGGATTAAGCATAGCTCAGTGGGTAGAGCACTCGCCCCATGTGTTGTGGCTACAGTCCTCATTGCAGGCGATTCCGGTTCAAATCCCGCACCAAGCACTCCTATCCTGCATGTCATTCCCCCCTCTCTGTCTCCAGTTTTCCTGTCTCTCTCTATTAACCTGTACATCAAAGGCAAAAAGCCCAAAAAGTATACTTTAAAAAAAAGTACAATTGACTTCCGGTAGGCGGGACTTCTGGTAGGCGGCAACATGGAGTAGTCGCACTTTTCCACGCTCCCGACCTGCTAACTTTTAAACACGCCTAAGAGTTCTACCACGACAACATAACCAGCCACAACTTTTTTTTAGACTGTCACCAGCAATCCCTCTACGCTGATAACATGTCTAACAGATCTAAAAGAGACGAGCAAAAGAAGGAAGATCCTGCGACCAGCGCCATTACAGCAGCTACGCTAACTGCTATGCTAACTGACCACAATACATCACTCCAGGCAGTGTTCAAGACGAAGTTCTCCAAACACGAGACGAAGCTTGACAATATCCAGGCCACCTTGCTAGAACACCAACAGCGTCTCTCTTCGCTGGAAGGTTCCGCCACAACGACCAGCCAGGATATGCAAGCCATGGAGATGAAGCTAATTACAGTAGCCGAGGAGAACGCCATGCTAAAAGCTAAGCTAACTGATCTGGAGAGCCGCCGGAATAACATTAGGATCGTCGGCCTCCCCGAGGGCATCGAGGGCCCCCAGCCAACAGCGTTTTTCTCCCAGCTCCTACTTGAGGTACTTGGGGGGCACACTCTGACATCAGCCCCGGAGCTCGAACGAGCCCATCGCACGCTAGCAGCTAAACCCAGCCCAGGTGCGAAGCCCAGGGCAGTCGTGATATGCTTCTACAGATTCCAGACCCGCGAGCTCGTGGTGCGCGAGGCTCGAAAGCTACGGGGCAAGCTGAAATACAAAGACTCTCCGATCCACATGTTCGAGGACTACTGCCCAGAGATACTGGAACAACGCTCAGTGTACCGCGACGTCCTGAAGGAGCTCTTCAATCTCGGCCTCAAGCCTGCCCTCCATTACCCGGCTAAGTTGTTCATAACGACCACAGAGGGAAAGAGGAGACGACTCGAGACCCTCAAAGACGCCAAAGACTTCATCGAGTCTTGCCGCCTACACAGCCCCGAGTCTACAGAGGGCTGACATCATTGGGTATGTCCTTACAAGACTGCCATGGAAACCCACAGTTAATGCTGGGGCTCTGCCCCAGTTTATTGTTATTAGCAATTAGCCACGGTTGCCACTCGGCTAAACTGAAACTGCTAACCTATTGACTGATAGATAAGATCTCAGTACATTTAGGACTGCGTTTTCTCTGGCTACGTTCGCCTGTGTTACACAGCTTTCTCCACTAGGTTGTGCTAACGCTACGTCAGGGTTTTATCCTGGCCCGGTTGTTTTCAGCAAATAGCCATGCCCTGACGTTGGTTAACCTGTTATTACTGCCTTTCAAACTTAAAGCTCATGAAAATTCACTAATGTTTTAGGCCGTATGTCATTTTTTTCTTTTCTTTTTTTTTATGGTGACTGTATCTAACCAAGACAAAACGGCTCTTCCTCTGTTAAACTCAGGAGCAGTCCTTGTACATATTATTTATTTATTTCATTTTTTTTGTTGTAATACTACCTTGCAACACTTTGCTCACTGGCATCTTATTATTTACTTACATTCCTCACCTTAGAGCAGTTATCTGCTAGAGTGACTCACGAATCATCAGCGTTTTCTTTTGCTTTAAAAAAAAAAAAAAAAAAAAAATGGAAGCGCTGCACACCACGTTTAGCCTACAACTTTACTAGTTTGCTGGTTTGTTTACAGTTGTAAACTAATGTTTGTTTGTTATTGTTGCTACTGTGTTCTTCTTCTTTTTTTTGTGTTCGCCTTTTGTTTTTCATTGAACTCACAAGCTACACCTTGAAATGATCAGGTTGGAGCCTGGACAGGAAGATCCAGGCAGATGCAAGGACGATGCATCACTGTGCAATGGACACAAAAGGCTTTGTTTACACAACGGGAATATCAGGTCCTGGGACTGAGGTTATGTATGTGTTTTCTTAATGTGACTGAATGTGTTTTATCTTGTGTTGTCTGCCCCCCCCCCCCCCCCCCCTTTTTTTTTTTTTTCTTTTTTTTCTTTTTTCTTTTTTTTCTTTTTTCTCTCTCTCTCTATCTCTCTCCTCCCTCTCCTTCTTCTTCTCTACCTTTCCTCCGACACCAACCATGTCCAAGTTGGCTACAGCTACCTGCTTCAGCACAGCTGCCCCCCCCCCTCTCCGTTCACATTGCAGTCCTACTCCCCTACTTGGAGATGGTAAGGTATGACCAGCACATATGACATACTCAGGTTTGTCTCATGGAATGTGAGAGGAGTAGGGGGTGCCACCAAGTCTGCTAGAATCATGGCTCATGTACAACAGCTTAAAGGGGACATATTTTTCATTCAAGAGACCCATCTGAGCAACAAAGAGGTGTCACGGCTCAAAAGAGCGTGGGTTGGTCACCTATTTCATTCTAAATTTAATGAGAAGGCCAGGGGCACAGTTATTCTGATTCGTAAAAACATCCAGTTTGAACACCATAAAACTGTGGCGGATCCCGCGGGTCGCTTTGTTATTGTTTCAGGCAAGCTTCAGGGCATTCCAATTGTTTTGGCAAACGTCTACGGCCCTAACTGGGGTGACAGTGCATTTATAACCAATCTTTTTACGTCTTTTCCGAACATTGACAACTACCACATCATCGTGGGAGGGGATTTCAATTTAGTCCAGGACCCGATACTTGACAGATCCTCTAACAAAGTGTCTCCTCTGACCAAGTCAGCTAAGACACTTAGCACTTTTGCTGAACGACTTGGGCTTTCGGACCCATGGCGGCGTAAATTTCCCACAACTAAACTTTTCTCTTTCTTTTCCCACGTACATCGCACTTATTCTCGCATAGACTTCTTCCTACTAGACAACAGACTCCTTCCCAATGTTAATTCCTGTGATTATCACAGCATCGTCATTTCTGACCATGCCCCGACCTCTGTTGACCTACATTTTCGTGTACAGATCAAACCCTTCAGACAATGGAGGTTTAACTCTGCGTTATTAGCCGAGGACAGCTATCGACAATTTTTGCGTTCCCAAATTACACTGTTCTTTGAATTGAATGATTTGGCAGAAACTAAAAGAGGAATTCTATGCTTATATCCGAGGTCAATTAATTTCTTTTGTCTCAAATTTGAAGAAAACCGAATCATCTCATATGGCGGATCTGACACAACAAATAAAAGATGTTGACAACAATTATGCATCTAACCCAGATCCTAATCTCTATAAAGAACACCTTAAACTACAAACAGGCTTTGAATTGGCATCCACAAACAGAGCAAAACTACAAATACTTAAATCCAGACAGCGCTTTTTTGAATCTGGCGACAAGGCTGGAAAGCTTCTTGCTCATCAGGTCAGAGCTGAAGCATCTTCAAGATTAATCTCAGCCATCAAGTCTGACCAGGGAGAGACTTTTACCGATCCGATTAAAATAAATGAAACCTTTACCAAATTTTACACTGACCTCTACACTTCTGATCATCCCCCACCTATACACGAAACATTTAGCAATATTACCTTTCCTCAAATAGACGCTGAAATGGCAAGAGGCTTGGGAGGACTCATAACATCTGTTGAGGTTCAGGAAGCCATTCAATCATTGCAGAGTAGTAAGTCACCGGGACCGGATGGCTTTACCGCCGAATATTATAAAACTTTTTCAGATCTCCTGGCCCCAGTCCTTAGAGACATGTACAATGAGGCATTTCTAAGTGGTCGGCTGCCAGACACCCTGTCGAGGGCCACTATCTCCCTAATTTTAAAAAAAGAGAAGGACCCTTTACTCTGCAAGAGCTACAGACCGATCTCGCTTCTTAATGTAGACCTTAAAATTCTCTCAAAAATCCTCGCTCTCCGTCTCCAGCGGGTGTTACCCTCAGTTATCTCTCTACACCGCGTTCCAAATTATTATGCAAATGATATTTTTCTCAGATTTTCCTAAATAGTCAATGAGAATGACAGTCAGTATAATTTTCAAGTCATCAACCGTTAGAGTATAATTCGAATTTTATTGAACAAACGTCCCAATGATAACAGTATTTTTTTCAAAAATAAAAAACTCAAAATGCACTGTTCCAAATTATTATGCACAACACAGTTTCAAAACATTTTATAGGTTGTAAAGAACTGAAAATGGTCATTTGTTGAATTTGCAGCATTAGGAGGTCATAATTACTGAAATCAAAATCAATTTCAATAAAAAAAGCATCTTAACAGGCCAAGTTACATGTTAACATAGGACCCCTTCTGTGATATCACCTTCACAATTCTTGCATCCATTGAACTTGTGAGTTTCTGGACAGTTTCTGCTTGAATGTCTTTGCAGGATGTCAGAATAGCCTCCCAGAGCAGCTGTTTGGATGTGAACTGACTCCCACCCTCATAGATCTTTTGCTTGAGGATGCTCCAAAGGTTCTCAATAGGGTTGAGGTCTGGGGAGGATGGGGACAACCCCATGAGTTTCTCTCCTTTTATGCCCATAGCAGCCAGTGACACAGAGGTATTCTTTGCAGCATGAGATGGTGCATTGTCATGCATGAAGATGATTTTGCTACGGAAGGCACATTTCTTCTTTTTGTACCATGGAAGAAAGTGGTCAGTCAGAAACTCTTCCAACTTTGCCGAGGTCATTTTCACACCTTCAGGGACCCTAAAGGGGCCCACCCGCTCTCTCCTCATGATTCCGGCCCAAAACATGACTCCCCCACCTCCTTGTTGACGTCGTAGCCTTGTTGGGACATGGTGGCCATTCACCAACCATCCACTACTCCATCCATCTGGACCATCCAGGGTTGCACGGCACTCATCAGTAAACAAGACTGTTTGAAAATTAGTCTTCATGTATTTCTGGGCCCACTGCAACCGTTTCTGCTTGTAAGCATTGGTTAAGGGTGGCCGAATAGTAGGTTTTTGCACAACTGCAAGCCTCTGGAGGATCCTACACCTTGAGGTTCGTGGGACTCCAGAGGCATCAGCAGCTTCGAATACCTGTTTGCTGCTTCATGATGGCATTTTAGCAGCTGCTCTCTTGATCCGATGTTTCAAGCAGAAACTGTCCAGAAACTCACAAGTTCAATGGATGCAAGAATTGTGAAGGTGATATCACAGAAGGGGTCCTATGTTAACATGTAACTTGGCCTGTTAAGATGCTTTTTTTATTGAAATTGATTTTGATTTCAGTAATTATGACCTCCTAATGCTGCAAATTCAACAAATGACCATTTTCAGTTCTTTACAACCTATAAAATGTTTTGAAACTGTGTTGTGCATAATAATTTGGAACAGTGCATTTTGAGTTTTTTATTTTTGAAAAAAATACTGTTATCATTGGGACGTTTGTTCAATAAAATTCGAATTATACTCTAACGGTTGATGACTTGAAAATTATACTGACTGTCATTCTCATTGACTATTTAGGAAAATCTGAGAAAAATATCATTTGCATAATAATTTGGAACGCGGTGTAGAGAGATAACTGAGGGTAACACCCGCTGGAGACGGAGAGCGAGGATTTTTGAGAGAATTTTAAGGTCTACATTAAGAAGCGAGATCGGTCTGTAGCTCTTGCAGAGTAAAGGGTCCTTCTCTTTTTTTAAAATTAGGGAGATAGTGGCCCTCGACAGGGTGTCTGGCAGCCGACCACTTAGAAATGCCTCATTGTACATGTCTCTAAGGACTGGGGCCAGGAGATCTGAAAAAGTTTTATAATATTCGGCGGTAAAGCCATCCGGTCCCGGTGACTTACTACTCTGCAATGATTGAATGGCTTCCTGAACCTCAACAGATGTTATGAGTCCTCCCAAGCCTCTTGCCATTTCAGCGTCTATTTGAGGAAAGGTAATATTGCTAAATGTTTCGTGTATAGGTGGGGGATGATCAGAAGTGTAGAGGTCAGTGTAAAATTTGGTAAAGGTTTCATTTATTTTAATCGGATCGGTAAAAGTCTCTCCCTGGTCAGACTTGATGGCTGAGATTAATCTTGAAGATGCTTCAGCTCTGACCTGATGAGCAAGAAGCTTTCCAGCCTTGTCGCCAGATTCAAAAAAGCGCTGTCTGGATTTAAGTATTTGTAGTTTTGCTCTGTTTGTGGATGCCAATTCAAAGCCTGTTTGTAGTTTAAGGTGTTCTTTATAGAGATTAGGATCTGGGTTAGATGCATAATTGTTGTCAACATCTTTTATTTGTTGTGTCAGATCCGCCATATGAGATGATTCGGTTTTCTTCAAATTTGAGTTTTTTATTTTTGAAAAAAATACTGTTATCATTGGGACGTTTGTTCAATAAAATTCGAATTATACTCTAACGGTTGATGACTTGAAAATTATACTGACTGTCATTCTCATTGACTATTTAGGAAAATCTGAGAAAAATATCATTTGCATAATAATTTGGAACGCGGTGTAGATCAAACAGGCTTTATGCCGGACCGACAGTCCTCCCACAACACTAGGCGACTAATTAATATTATTCACACATCGAGCTCTGAGATCCCTGAGATAGTAGTATCCCTCGACGCTGAAAAAGCGTTCGATAGAGTCGAGTGGAAGTATCTTTTTGAGGTGATGGATAAATTTGGTCTTGACAATGATTTTATTCTCTGGGTTAAGCTTTTATATTCTTCCCCCATGGCCTCAGTCCAAACTAATGACACACTATCCCCCCCTTTCCGTCTCCAGAGAGGCACGAGACAAGGCTGCCCCTTGTCACCACTCTTATTCGCTATCGCTATAGAACCCCTTGCACTGTGGTTGCGCTCAGAGGATGGCTTTGAGGGTATCACCCGATTGGATACAACACATAAGGTCTCACTATACGCGGATGATTTGCTTCTGTACATCACAAATCCAGCTACCTCTTTACCTGTGATTCTTAACATTCTACAACAATTTGGCACACACTCTGGCTACAAACTAAATTATCAAAAGAGCGAACTGTTTCCAATTAACTCACAGGCAAAGCAACTTCCGCGCTCTTTAACTCCATTTAAATGGGCTGAGAACAGCTTTCGCTACTTAGGCATTGTTATCACAGAATCTATGTCAAAAATGTTTAGTGCTAACTTCTTACCTTTAGTTGAGAGGACCGAGAGTGACTTTGGTCGCTGGTCCGCTCTACCACTATCTCTCGCAGGTCGGATAAATCTGATTAAGATGGTTGTTATGCCCAAATTTCTCTACCTTTTTCAGCACGTCCCTATATACATTACTAAATCATTTTTCGACAAGCTAGATGGGATAATATCTAAATTTCTATGGGGAAACAAACCGGCTTGAATTCGAAAAACAATTTTGCAATCTCCCAAAAGGGAGGGTGGCCTTGCACTCCCGAACCTGAGGCGTTATTATTGGGCCGCTAACATGCAGAAAATTTTATATTGGATGGGTGATCCACAGGACTCCCTCCCTGCCTGGATACTGTTGGAAAGGGCAACTTAGCACCTCTCTCCACGCTCTGTCGTTTGTTCTCAGCTCCCCCTTCCTGTGACGTCTCTGAGAGCAAACCCAATTGTGTCTGCCTCACTAAAAATATGGAACCAACTCCGGAAGAACTTTGGCCTGCAGGGCCCGTCCACCCTCTCCCCACTTCTTAAAAACCATGCCTTTAAACCCTCTAATATAGACCCTACATTTAAAATCTGGCACAGTAAAGGTATCATCAGCATTAAGGATCTGTACACGGATGGCATTTTTTCGTCTTATACAGAACTCTCATCAAAATTTAATTTGCCGGCCTCCCACCTCTTTCGTTTCTTTCAAATTAGAGACTTTGTTAAAAAGAACTTTCCCCATTTCCCTAATCGCCCCCCTGAAACCCTAACAGACACGATACTAGCCGTGGACCCCAAACAAAAGATATGTATTTCAGTGTTGTATAACTTTCTTAGGACAACTGTCTCTGACTCTCTCAATCTAACCAGGACCGCATGGGAAAATGACATGTCAATGGCGTTGACAGATCAGCAATGGACCTCTGCTCTTAACTTAGTCCATACCTCTTCCATCTGCGCCCGTCATGGCCTAATTCAATGTAAAGTTCTCCACAGAATCCACTACACAAATGCAAAATTGGCCAAAATCTATCCCACGGTTAGTGATGCCTGTAATCGGTGTAATCAACCCCCTGCTACTCACTGTCACATGTTTTGGTTGTGCCCTAAATTGACAACTTTTTGGCAAAGGATTTTTGACACCATAGGTAGTGCCTATGGTCAGCTTATTCCCCCTAACCCAATATCTGCTGTTTTTGGCTCCCCCCCGGACAATAATCTCTCTGCTGTGGCGAGACGGGCCCTGATTTTCACAACCTTGTTGGCTCGCCGGCTGATTCTTCTTGACTGGAAGCTAACCCGCCCCCCATCATATAATCGCTGGGTTAAAGAAGTTCTATATAACTTGAAACTTGAAAAACTTAGGTTTTCACTTCGTGGTTCCATCAAAAGATTTCATGACATCTGGAACCCCTTCTTGGAGTTTGTTGGCTCCCCAGGCCTACCTCTGGATGTAGGGGACATCCTCATCCCTTTTTTTTTTTTTTTTTTTTTTTTAATTAATTTATTTTATTTTATTTATTTTCCTTCCTATTAGTTAATCATTTATTTACTCACGATTCGACTTAACTACTATTACCTTTCTCCTCTTTCCACCTTCCTATTCCTGTGTGTGTATGGTTGTATGTATGTGTTGTTTGTCCCAGTATGGTTCAGACCTGAAGTGGGTGGGTTATTGGGTGGGCGGGTGGGACTGGGTTGAGGGGTTTCAATGACAGACTGCTGTGAATGTCTTTTTTTTTATACTGTACGATATCACTATTGTCATCCTGTTGAAAAATTTCAATAAAGAGATCTGGAAAAAAAAAAAAAAAGTACAATTAATACAACAGTGCTCCACTAGAACTGTCAAAATTACAATTAAAGGACTAAAGAAGTTACTGTCCAAGCCCACTAATCAACAGTTTTGATTTAAATTAAATTAAACACTTTGATTTAAATGTGGCAAGTAAAAGTGCATGCTACTCAGGAAATATAATTAAGTGCAAACAATTATTATAATTAGGTGTAGGGCAGGGGGAAGGCACATCTGCAGCTGCAGGATGCACTTCTGCAGATGAGGAGACAGTGTTGCTGGACTCCAGGCTTGAGGTATCATGTCTTGCTCATTTAGCCCATAATGGATATGAAGTCAGTGATTTGGTGCTAATAGAAAATAAGGTGTAACAGGACCCAGATGCTGCTCAGCCTCAGAAGCAGCCAAGTAACATTGTGAGTATCAGCTAGTAAATAGTACAAAGTAAATCTACTGTACATTATACACAATAATGATACCACATGAATGACTATAAAATGACTGTTGCAATTAAACAGTCAACAGACTTCAATGAAACGACAATATAGTCTATTATATCAACATATTTAGAAAGACCATGGTAATGCTGTAAAACCCATTAATTTGTCACAAGATTGACAGAACTGCCAGATGAATCCCTGGGAATAATCTTAGCCTGGTTGTTAGCCTGGTCTGGAGCAGGCTAGCTGCAGAGAATAAATCACCATAGTAACTGGGCCAGGTTAAATTTAACCTGCTTTCATGCAACCAACTTGAGGCTAAATTCAGCCAGGATAACTAACATATCCCGGCTTAATCCCTTATCCTGGTTTCGTGCAATACCCCTCTGGTGTGTGTGTGTGTGTGTGTGTGTGTGTGTCTGTGTATGTGTAACAGACAGACGTATTTCATATCGCTGTTGTTTTTATTGATATTAGATGTTTCTCAGTATCAGGATGTGACTTTATTAATGAAAGCTCTCCCAGCTGAGCATCACTGATTATCTTCACACAGCATTCATCATCCATTCTACATGGTAGATGAAGCAAAACAAACATATTTTCAATCCACTTGTCCTCTTTACCAGCCACGTCATTCTCCACTGTTGATGTGGGGGGGGGGGGGGGGGGGGGGGGATTCTGTCTTTCAGGCTCTGCTGTCTTTCAGGCATTACTCTCATAAAAACACATATACACTCACCTGATGAATAGTACAAGTGCTAGAGTTAGATCCTTAGAGTTATGTCCTTGGGCAAGACACTTAACCCCAAATTGCTCCCGTTGCTGCACCAACGGTGTGTGAATGTGAATGAATGGTTAAACTCCCCCTGGTGAGCAGGTTGGCTCCCTGCATGGTAGCTCCAGCCATCAGTGTAGGAATGTGTGTGAATGGATGAATGAGTTGTAATGTAAAGCGCTTTGAGTGGTCACAAAGACTAGAAAGGCGCTATATAAGTACAGTCCATTTACCATTTACAAATGCAAATTACCTGCATTATTTATTACTTTAACCTTTATTTATGCTGATTATTGGTGCTGCAAACAAAATTTTGTTGTTTTTATATGCACTGCAATAGCTATCTATCTATCTACCTACCTACCTACCTATCTATCTATCTATCTACATACCTACCTACCTATCTATCTATCTATCTACATACCTATCTATCTATCTATCTATCTATCTACATACCTACCTATCTATCTATCTACATACCTACCTACTACCTATCTACCTACCTACCTACATATCTATATACCTACCTACCTACATACCTATCTATATACCTACCTACCTACCTGTCTATCTATCTTATTGACTGCCACCTTATGAAACAGGATTATGACTATGATTCTGTCTGTATTGTGCACGTGAGTCCTGTTGGCAGTAATATATTCTTTCAGTTAAAAAATCAGACTTCATTTTAGAATCAATTTAAAATCATAGCAGTTTTATTAAAAATCACACTCAGCTCCATTACTACAATAAGAGCATGTCATAGATGTTGTGGGTCAAAATAAGATAAGATATTTCTTTATTAGTCCCACAATGGGGAAATTTGCAGTGTTACAGCAGCAAGTGGACAGTAATGGAAGAGTATCAATAAGAAAGAATAAAGAACAATAGATAAGTATGAATAGTAGAGCATATAATAAAAAACAATTACACAACATTTAACAGGCCAATTCTTCAAGAGATAGTATTAGCAATTCTAAAAGGCAGTTCCTCTTCAGAATGAAAGTCCTGAAAACATCTCTGGCAGTGATATTTGTGACTCCATTGCACCATAGTTTCTTCTTCACAATTATCTTCACATGAAAAAAATGGACAATTCACCCTTTCACATATAACATGAGAAATTTACATGTGATGATCATTTACTGCATCATTTACCCAAATGACAACAGAAGACGTCTTAGGAAAAAGTTGTCAAAAGGTCACAGACATTACTAGTTTTTTCCAGGAAAAGCAGACACTGATGATTTATATAAGTTGTGATTATTGTCAGAGGAGCAGAAGGCTTGCAGCACATCTACAAGCGCTCACCTTGGTGAATACTCCCTCTTGTGGCAAAGAGAAAGAAATACACTGCATAAAGTTAAATTTGAACCCACAGTGAAAACACATTTAAATCACATTTAAATACCCACTGTGACATGTCTCCATGGCACCCAGAGAGGATGGTGACTGTCACCTTTACCCAAATCAGTGAGAGGATATTCACTGAATCTGATAGTGGTAGGGGTACATCTCCAACACCATGAAGTGTGGGTTAGGGTTAGGGTTGACCACTGGTCAGGCTGTTTTGCTAAATGTTGCACGTATCTGAAAAGAAATGGAATTGAAAAGACAATGTTTCCTGCTGTTAAACTAGGATTATTTGATAAAGAAAATACATTTTTGGAAGTGCAAGTATGCATTTATCCTCCCCGAAGAAGGCTGAATGTGAGGAGATAGTAGTTAAAGGTCCCTTCCAGACATATTTCAAGACATACAAAAATAGTCCATAAGAAAGTCAGAATACCTTCTGAAATACTTATTCTCCCTGATTGAAAACATCCTAAATCTATAAATATGCAAGTAGTGTTAATTTCACAAGCTTAACTGTTTTTTCACTGAAAACTTTGTGCTCAATGTATTGACGACTTCACATTTTCACATCACACCTGTGTTTATTGCATACTGGACCACCACTCAGTACTAACTAATTTGTGATATCACAAATCTGAAGATTTAAGGTGAGTACAGACAAACTGTCATCCTTCAGCAAATTAATGTGAAAACAGCCATCTAACTCATACATCATTCTGCACATGAAGTTCAAAAATTTCATCATATGGAACAATGTGCAAGGAAAAATGTGCTATGTTGTAATCCTTAAGATTTCAGTCATGGTTAATTTGGCAAATGCAATTTAATAATACAGCAAACACTTATCGGGCAGCTAAAACAGGCAACTGGGTATCTGTTTGCAGAACAACCAACAAAACTGACTGCATTTTAAGGAAGCCTACTAATTCATTTTAGACACATTTATAATCAAATATCACTTTTGGTGCTAACTATGGTGACAAATACAATGCATAACATGCATTAAGGACATAAATGCCTGGATGACCTGTAACTTCCTGTTATTAAACTCAGAAAAAACTGAAGTTATTGTGCTTGGCCCTAAACACCTTAGAAATTCATTATCAAATGAAATAACTACTCTGGATGGCATTACTCTGGCCTCCAGCTCCACTGTAAGGAACCTAGGAGTTATATTTGATCAGGATCTGTCCTTTAATTCACACATAAAACATATTTCAAGGACTGCCTTCTTTCATCTGCGTAATATTGCAAAAATTAGACACATCCTGTCTCAAAATGATGCTGATGCATTTGTTACTTCTAGGCTGGACTACTGTAATTCATTATTATCAAGCTGTCCTAACAAGTCTCTAAAGACTCTCCAGCTGGTCCAGAATGCAGCTGCTCGTGTTCTGACAAAAACTAGAAAGAGAGATCATATTACTCCCATCTTGGCTTCACTGCATTGGCTTCTCGTAAAATTCAGAATAGAATTCAAAATCATTCTCCTCACCTTCAAAGCTCTCAATGATCAGGGTCCCTCATACCTTAAAGAGCTGATAGTACCTTATGTACCTACTAGAACACTGCGCTCCCAGCATGCAGGTCTTGTGGTTCCTAATATCTCTAAAAGTAGAACAGGAGGCAGAGCCTTCAGCTATCAGGCTCCTCTCCTGTGGAACCATCTTCCAGATTTGGTCAGGGGGCCAGACACCCTCCCTACATTTAAGAGTAGGCTTAAAACTTTCCTTTTTGATAAAGCTTATCATTAGGGCTCTTAGAGCTCTTAGCTTATGCTGCTATAGGCTTAGACTGCCGGGGACACCCATGATGCACTGAGCTCCTCTCTCCTCCTCCCTCCCTCTCTCTATCCATCCATCTATATCCATTAACATTCATGTTCTATTAATTGCATTCAATAACCTAAACTTCTTCCCCGGAGTTTTCTGTACTTTCTCGTCTCACAGGTAATCTGGGCCTGTAGACGTCCGGATGACAGATTCCAGTCCCAGACCATGGCAGCGCCCTGTGAGGCTGCGGCCAAGCCGGCTCCCGATAACAATGTGTGTTTTATGTTAAATGTACCGTCCAAATCGTCTCCAAAAATCGCATACGACAGAAGTACACTACTGGGACTTAGAAACAACAACTGTGCAAAGGATATATCCGGAGTTAACTTCGCCATGGATCGAGAATCTCTTCTCGGTCTTGGAATAATGTCCCGAGACAACGGAACCTCCGAGGCAGCGGGCTCTTCCTCCCCCACCAGCCGGAACTGGAAGCAGCTGAAGCGGCGGTGGAGTCTGAGCATACGCCGGAGGAGAAGGCGAGGTTGCCGCGCCGGCATCACACACAGATTGAAAACAAACCCTCACAAAACAGCACTACCATCTATTCTTCGATCAAACGTCCGCTCGTTGGAAAACAAAATGGACTATCTCAAGCTGGATTTAACCACACAAAGAAACGTGAGAGAATGCAACGCCATCATCCTAACCGAGACGTGGCTTCATAACAACGTTCCGGACAGTGCCATTAAACTGGATGGATTTACAACATTTCGCGCGGACCGAAACCACGCCAGTACGGGTAAATCTCGAGGAGGTGGTGTGTGCATTTATATCAACAACAACTGGTGTAAAAACGCTGCAGTTATTTCAAGTCATTGCTCAGAGAACATTGAGTTTTTAACCCTTAACTGCCGTCCATTTTACCTGCCGCGTGAATTCAATACCATCAACATCACAGCTGTTTACCTCGCCCCCAGCGCTAACACAGAGGAGGCTCTCTCCATTCTGTACAAGTCAGTGAGTACACTACAAAACACACACCCGGACGCGGTCTGCATAATCGCTGGCGATTTTAATCAGGCCAAATTGAAAACAGTAATGCCACACTACCACAAGTGTGTGAACTTTGCTACAAGGGGAAAGAACACACTTGACCAGGTCTACACTAACATCAGACAGGCCTTCAGAGCTGTTCCCCACCCTCACCTGGGTTCATCAGACCATCTCTCTGTTATGTTAATCCCAGCCTACAGACCTCTGTTGACGAGAAGCAAGCCAACTGTGAAACAGATCAGGGCCTGGCCAGAGGGCTCCACAGCAGCTCTACAGGACTGTTTTGAATACACAGACTGGTCTGTTTTCAGGGAGGCGGCCACTACCAACCGGGAAGTCAACCTCACCGAATATACAGACTCTGTAACAGGATACATAACAAAATGTATGGAAGATGTAACCGTCACCAAGGACATTACAGTAAGAGCAAACGAAAAACCCTGGTTCACCAGGGAGGTACGTGAGCTCCTGAGGGCACGCAACGTTGCTTTTAAGTCTGGGGACAGGGAGGCCCTCAAGTCTGCCAGGGCCAACTTGCACCGGGGCGTGAGAGCAGCCAAGCGTGCATATGGACAAAAAATCAATTCGCACTTCACAGACACAAAGGACCCAAGACGCCTGTGGCAAGGCATCCAGTCAGTCACAGAATACAAACCATCCCCCCTACCGTGTGAGGACAACACAGACTTCCTCAACTCACTCAACACCTTCTTCAGCCGGTTTGAAGAAAATAACACCACAACACCCACAAAAAAACCCACAAACCCAGACAGCACAACACTTCAACTGGACCCAGCCGACGTGAGGAAGACCCTACTCAAGGTGAACCCCAGGAAAGCTGCAGGGCCAGACAACATACCCGGGCGCGTGCTCAGAGACTGTGCAGACTCACTCACTGACGTCCTCACAGACATCTTCAACACCTCTCTGAACCAAGCCATCTTACCAGCAAGTTTCAAAGCTACCACCATCGTACCACTACCAAAGAAGTCACCAGCATCATCACTGAACGACTACAGACCCATAGCACTCACTCCCATCATGATGAAGTGCTTTGAGAGACTGGTAAAGGTCCATCTAACATCCATCCTCCCCACCACTCTGGACCCATACCAATTTGCCTACCGCCCCAAGCGCTCCACTGATGACGCCATAGCAACAGCACTCCACCTCTGCTTGGCTCACCTGGAGAACAAAAATAGTCATGCACGGATGCTGTTCATTGACTTCAGCTCTGCGTTTAACACCGTCATCCCCCAACATCTGGTGAACAAGCTGAGTACAATAGGCATTAGCACTTCACTGTGCAACTGGCTGCTGGACTTTCTTACAAACAGACCGCAGACAGTCAGAGTCGGAAAAAACTCCTCAGCGACCACCATCATAAACACCGGGGTGCCGCAAGGATGTGTGCTATCCCCCCTGCTGTTCACGCTGATGACCCACGACTGCTGTGCCAGATTTGAAACGAATCACATCATCAAATTCGCAGATGACACAACAGTGGTGGGCCTCATCAAAGACAACGATGACTCAGCATACAGAGAGGAGGTGCAGCAACTCATCGCCTGGTGTGAGAAGAACAATCTGCTTCTCAACGTAAACAAAACAAAAGAAATTACTGTGGACTTCAGAAAGAAACAACCAACACACATCCCACTCATCATCAACGGCAGTGCAGTGGAGTCTGTGAAAAGCACAAAGTTCCTGGGAGTGCACATCACAGATGACCTCTCATGGACCACCAACACCACTGCGCTAGTCAAGAAGGCGCAGACACGACTCCACTTCCTGAGAAGGATGAGAAGAGCTGACCTTCCCACCTCTGCTCTCACCATCTTCTACAGAGGTGCTATTGAGAGCATCCTGACCAGCAGTGTCTCTGTTTGGCACGGCAGCTGCCTAGCTGCAGACAAAAAGGCGCTACAGAGGGTGGTGAGGACTGCAGAAAAGATCATCAGGTCACCCCTACCAGCCATCCATGAACTGTACACTTCACACTGTTCCAAGAGAGCAATGAACATCATCAAAGACATAACTCATCCAGCACACAGACTGTTCTCCCTTCTACCATCAGGGAAGCGGTACCGCAACCTGCGGTCCCGCACAAGCAGACTGAGAAACAGCTTTTTTCCACAAGCCATCAGACTCATCAACACACTGAAGAAAAATCACATGAACATTCCAAGGTCACTGGATGACATTCCATGAACATTTCCTTCACATGCCACTGGCACTTTACTTTACTCTTGCACTTTGTAGAGAGACCACAGACCTACACTTTCACTTTACTATGACCACTGATTGTACTTATGCTGTTATGTGTGTGTGTGTGTGTGTGCGTGTGGTTGTGTATTATGTCAGTATTTGCACACTGTGTGTGTGTGTGTGCGTGTGCGTGTGTGTGTGGTGGGGGGGGGGGGGGGATTTTTTGTCTGTCTTTTTACATGTCTTTTTAACTGCACATTGGAGACTGGTAAAACGCAATTTCAGACTTCTGTGCTAACCCTGTTACATAGATTTTTGACAATAAAGTTGAACTTGAACTTGAACTTGAACTTCTAGCTTCATTGTTGATTTTCATTGTGCTTCTCTCCTCTGTCCTTTCTTTCTCTCCTCTCAACCCCAACTGGTCGAGGCAGATGGCCGCCCACTCTGAGTCTGGTTCTGCCTGAGGTTTCTTCCTGTTAAAAGGGAGTTTTTTCTCGCCACTGTTGCTCATGTGGGAATGTTGGGTCTCTTTAAAGTTAAAACTTTTCGGTTTAGAACCTGCTCTATGTGTAAAGTGCCTTGAGATAACTTTGTTGTGATTTGGCGCTATACAAATAAAGATTGATTGATGATATGATATGTGGATGTTAAAAAATCCCTATTGGCCCAAAGACGGCTAAAATCATGTACCACTCCCCATGCATATCTACTGTTAGTATATATGTTAGCTGTTCTGTTAGCTGCAATCTTGCAAGCTTCTGTCACTGCAATTAATTCTGCCGCTTGTGCAGAATAATTTGAGGGGAGTGGCTGTGCAACAATTGTGTCATGTAGTGTTGTAATAGCAAAGCCTGTTTGGTTGTTACCAGTTGTTGAGTTTCTCGAGGTTGAACCATCCACAAACAGTTCCAGGTCAGCGATCTGCAAAGGTGTGTCCTGCAGATCAGGTCTGGGGAAGAAAGCTTCAGTTATTACTGCCACGCAGTCATGTGATTGTCCATCGTCTGGTGTAGGGAGAAGAGTTGCAGGATTAAGAACATTGCATCTTTTAACAGTGATATTAGGCATGTCAAGCAGAATTGTATTATATCTGAGCCACCTTGCTGTTGACAGAATTTTCTGTTCAAGCAAAATCATTGAAACAGCATGTGGTACCAGTAGGGTGAGATCAGCATAGCTTACAATGTCACGTGAGGCTATCGCAGCTTTTTAAGCTGTTGCCACAGCTCTTTGACATGTAGAAAGTCCTGCAGCAACTGAGTCAAATATTGATGAGAAATAGGCTGTGATCACATGACCCAGAAAAGTGACTTGTTTTGAAACAAACTGAAGTTTTGACAAACTGGCCTTGTGGCCACTATCAGCCAAATGGTTAAGGAGAGCGAGTGTGTCTTGTACACAGGCTTCCTGTGTGGGAGAGCAAATAATGAGGTCATCCACATATTGCAAAAGCACTACCAGCTGGTAAGTTGAGTGAATCTAGGTTGTCTTTTAATGCTGCATTAAAAATGGTTGGAGATTCAGTGTAATATTGACAGAGCCGTGAAAAAGTGTACATTTTGGATTTGAATAGAAAAACAAACCAAAATTGGCTATCTTTATCCACTGGGATACTGAAAAATGTATTTGCGAGCTCAACAACAGAGAACCATTTACTGTCAGATGGAACTTGAGAGAGAATTGTGTGTGGATTTGGTACATTTGGTGCGTGCACATGGACTGCTACATTTACTGCTTGCAGATCCTGTACAAATCTCCACTTATCCGGTTGCTCAGCATCTCTGATTTTCTTTACAGGAAAAATTGGTGTTAGTGTGTGTGTCTTTAGTGAGTGTCTTGGCCTCCTGTATCAGTGTGTTGTTGACAGAGTTGAGTGCAGTGTCTGGGGTCCTCCACTAATAAGCATACATTAGGTCTTCCCATACATTAGGTCTTCACTACCTTATCTGACAAAGGAATTTGTTTGTGGAATTCTTGTCACAACAATACATTGGGAAGTGGAAACCAAAACAATAAATAAAAAAATTCAGAAATTCTTTCTTCTGTTGAATGGCTGGTGAGATAAGCTGTTGCTTGCTGTGTGTGTCTATTTCTGTTGTGTTTTGCATGTCAGTGGATGCATTTCTACTTATCTGCTGTGTGGACTGATCTGCCATCTCAGCCCTTGCGTCATAACCAGATGAGTCCATCACTGTCCTCTGCTCCTAGTCAATCAGCCTCGGCCTCATGTGGGATCTCGTTCTCATTTTCCTTGTCTTTCGAACAGTCTTTAGCCCAATGTCTCATCATTCCACACGTGAAACAGACCTACACTGCCCTTTGTTGTGATGTCCTCGTCGCTTCATTTCATTGGTAGATGGTCTGAATTGTTGATAGAAATTGTCCAATTGTGTTGCAAACATGAAAGAAGCTGATACTCACCTCCCCTCAGTCCAAAATGGGGGAGATGAGTAGCAGCTTCTTTCATGTCATTGTATGTCCATGGTCTAAAGATTAGCTGAGAGTTTCCATCTCCTCCAGCTACTTCAACCATTGGTGCAATTAACATGGAGTCTGGGTAGTCTGTTGACTTGAAAACAGTGCCTTGTGGTGTTCTGCTTTCTTCCCACGGGGAAGGGGTGTGCAGTGCACAATATTTTGTAGTGTATGGTGGAGGTGGAAGTCCTTGTCTTTCCACCCTTGGGTATGGACTTGGCCGTGATGGTATGGTTATAGCTATGGCTGTCATAATTTCCGGAGCGTTGGCTGCTCTACAGCTGGTGCTGGCTTCTGGGCGGAGCAGAGTCCAGATCAGGATTGAGTTTGAGGCACTGACATGCAGTGGTTACTGTAGCTTTCCCTGCCTTCTGTCCCTGATGATGGCTTCATCAAGCCTACAAGCATAAGCTCCCCAATTTGCTTTGAACATTTTCCCTTTTTTCTTTAGTGTTGACTGATTGACTGATGATCTTCTTTTACTGTTAGTTGGATTTTCAATTATTCTAATTGTGTTAGGCTAAAACTGCCCATACATGGCAACCCACACTCCTGAACCGAGTAGGGCTGCAACGATTAGTCGACGACGTCGACGAAGTCGACTATGAAGGGTGGTCGACCAGAAATTTTGTGGTCGTCTAGTCGTATATTATTTTAAGCCACATGTAAAATTGCAATGCACCACCGGAAACATAGGGGGCGATAGCATCTTTGTACAATCCGCGTCCATATTGAACGAAACACTGAAGAAGTTCAATAGCAATGAATGAAGTAGATAGCAGTAGCAACAATGGCTGAAACAGCGGCAGAAGTACACAGTGATGTTAACGTGAGACCGAGAATGTCCAAAGTTTGGGAGTATTTTCGGGAAAATAAACCAAATAAACACGTCAAGTGCACTATCTGCAACACAGAGTTGGCTTACCACGGCAGTACAACGACTATGCATGAACATCTCAAACGAAGACATCCAGGAGTTTTAGCATCCAAAGTTCCGGATGGGTAAGTAGTTGTCTTTTTTTAGCCTAACGTTACCTTTCTTTTAATATAAAGTAACAATACTACATTAAGGCTCCTCTCTTAAAAGATGATGTTAACTTCGTTTGCACGTGCTAGGATAGCCAAAGCCAACAACGACGACCGTCGTCATGTTATGGTGCTAAAACTGTGTTTACCTTTTGTCTGAAGTAACGTTAACGTCATTTTCAGTGACTGAAACCTCCGGTTAAGCCCCATTTGAAAAAAATATGCGTCTTTTTTTTAGATATCTGGCAAACATAGACCTACGTGCAAACGAAGAAGAGTGAACTATTATCACAGGTTACTTAGCTTTAACTCTCTCTACTATAGCCTGAATGTCTCTATGCAAACATATTGTTTTAACGTTATTGTAAACTCATACCGTCACCTCGCCTATGTAAGGTTAACGTTACTTTGCTCTTCTTAATAGCGTGCGTGGTAGATAAACAAGAGTATAAATAATCAGTTTTAGGTCAGTAAATGTTTAATTATGGAGTCATATCCTTAATGACTATGCCTAACTTTAATGTTATTCTATTTTTGCTCTTTTAGATCTTCAAAGCAAAGGCGTGTGGATGACTTTGTTCTGCGAAGAGGCATCTGCACCCCTGAGCTATCCAGAATTCTGACTGAGAGCGTCCTTAACATGCTGGTGCTTGACATGAGGCCCATATCCATGGTGGAGGGTGAAGGGTTTAGGAAAATGTTTCTGACAATCCATCCTGATTATGCATTGCCATCAAGGACACATTTTACCAAATTAATGGAGGGAAAGTATGGAACTTCTGTTGACCAAATTAAAGACATTCTCAGATCAGCAAATGGAAAAATTGCCCTGACAGCCGATGCATGGACTAGTGTTGCCACAGAAGCCTACCTTGGCATTACCTGCCATTTTTTAAGTGATGACTGGACCTTCAGAAACTTCTGCCTCACTACAATGCCCCTTGAGGATCGGCACACTGGTGTTAATATTGCTGGTTGGATTGAGCAGAGTTTGGAGAAATTTGAACTCCATCCCTCCAGGATTATTGGGATTGTCCATGATAATGCCCGTAACATTGTGCTGGCTGCCAACATTTTAAAAGACAGACATGGATGGCTGTCTGTCCGATGTGCAGGTCACACCCTAAGGTGAAGCAGAAACAGATGGGGACTCCTGACCACCGTCTTATCCAGGACATCACCACTAGATGGAACAGTACGTATTATATGATTACACGTCTGCTTGAACAAAGATGGCCTGTAACAGCCACTCTGTCCGATCCAACAACAACACAGGCAGGCAAAAGGTACCTGGACCTTAAACCTGATCAGTGGGCCCTCTTGGAAGAACTTGCAAAAGCTCTCGAGGCATTTGAATGTGCCACTGTGTATTTGAGTGGGGAAAGCTATGTGACAATTTCGACCTTGTCACCTCTGTACCAAGGGCTAAAGAAGTCCACCAGTGTTGCCTATGATGCAGTGCCAGTGCAGGCTTTCCAGACTGTTGCCTCATTAGAGCTGACAGAGTACTGCTCTGATCTACTCATGGTCACAGACGATGAGTCAAGCAACTTAATCATGGCAACTGCGCTCGACCCAAGATTCCGCAAACTAAAATTTCTGACACCAGAGGAGAAGTTCTGTGTGCAGAATAAACTTCAAGCCCTAGCTATACAGACATCTGCAGAGAACCAGTCGCAGTCTACATCGTCAGATGATGTTTCATGCACATCCACGACCAATGCACCAAAATCAGCCCTTGATTCACTGCTTGGGTGTGATTCTGACAGTGATGACAGCGATCACCAACAATCACATGACCAACTAGTGACCAACGAGGTAAGTTCATGATCTTGCTTTAGTGGTAAACATCAATTGCAGCATATCTGATTAATTCATCATGCTAATTTCATTTATATCTCTTTCTCTATCTATGATAGGTGCTGATGTACTTTGCTGAGCCACCCATCTCAAAGAGGCAGTGCCCTTTGTCCTGGTGGAAGCTCAACGAGAATAAATATCCTACTCTGTCAGTCTTGACCAAATCAATGCTATGCATACCTGCTACGTCCACACCTTCTGAGCGCCTCTTCTCAGCAGCGGGTAACATCGTCTCTAAGAAGAGAGCTAGTCTCGACCCAGAACATGTTGACATGTTGACTTTTATGCATTGCAACAAGGTCTAAATTCATTTTGTTTAGCCTACATATTTTTCCTGGACTGGACACAGAAATGGGACTTTAAGTTAAATTATTCCTTTTTTTTTTTTTTTTAAAGAATTCATGGCCTGAAAGACATTTTATTTTCTATTGAGGAATGCACTGTATTTTTGGTTGTGTATTGCAATAAGTCTTATTTAAGCATGTATTTTTCTACTCAAAAACTGGACACAGGAATGGCACTTTAAGTTAAATTATTACTCTCTTTTTTTCTTAAGGCTTGTTTACAAAGTCATATTACCATATACTTGAAAGACTCCTGCATTTTATTTTCTATCAAGGAAAGGCCGTTGCACTTTATTTTCAGTAAATAAGTTCAGGCTTATTTAAGCATTTATTTTTCTACTCAAAAAAGTATGAGTTTGAAAGTATGTTTGAGTATGTTTACTCAAAGTTAATTTTGTTAACATTGATGTAATAAAATGCATCAGCTGTTATTATGTTGCCAGACATTCTGTCCATCTCTTCACTAAGTGAATACTATTATATGCATCAATAGTGGACACATTGCTTTTAATATTTGTCACAAAGCTCAATACACATAAATATACACTGGTTTTCAATGAAATCCTCTTAATAGCCAACTGTGTTAAAAGCGGGAAACGTAGCAAATAAATAATCGATAATCGGTGACTAATCGAAAAATTAGATTATAGATTAGTCGACTACAAAAATAGTCGTTAGTTGCAGCCCTATTAATATGCTTGGTGTTTGAGTTGTGTTTGGTGTGTGTAAAAATGACGTGCTTGTAGCGGAGTTTCTCCTATTTAATTTGATGTGCAGTATGACTGTATTGCTACATAATTAGGGGATCATCCCTATGTTCCCCGGGTCCTATGTTTTGTATAATATAGGGATGTATAGGGATGATCCCGTCTACAGTTAACCAGTTAGCTGAGTTATTCGCCGAGTTAGCAGATGAGTTAGCCGCCGAGTTAGCAGCCGAGCTAGCAGCTGAATTAGCAGCCGAGTTAGCCGCCGAGCTAGTGTAGCCGGAGCGGCCTACACACCCCGACTACACTGCGTTGTGTTCAGGTGCAAACTTGAGAGTCTGGACACAGGGACGCTCGACACAGAGGATGGCTGTCTGACTTGATTCCTTTTATTTCCTGTATTGTGTGATTTAAAACAAAAAGCAGAATGAGTCTCCATGCTCTCCTTTAAACCAACCGCTCTCATTCAGGTTACCAGCAGACTGACTTGTTCTACAAATTCACAATTTATGAAAAATAAAAGAAATCGATTAAAAGTATGAATAAATTAAATATAAATGAATAACAAACGATACAACAGCAACTGATACACAACACAAAAATCATATAATCCAATTAGTAGAAATAAAGAAAATATAGTGTATCAAACCAAGTATAAAAAATAAAAAGACATTTCTCACAGGAACACTTTAACCAGCCATACATTTTAAATTGAACATTAATTAATACATTCCGAACCAAACCAGCTGTACACATACCTGTATTGTGTGATTTAAAACAAAAAGCAGAATGAGTCTCCACGCTCTCCTTTAAAACAACCTAACATAAAATAACAGGAGAGCAGAGTCAACACTGGCGCCAAAGCGCACCCCCCCACACACACACACTCACATACACACACATACAGGATGTCGGGAAAAACTACACATTAAGCTAGCTCACTATTTAACCAATATACAGCTACCCGGTTCTCTTACATTAATTAAAACAATCATAACATGTCATCAAATAGTACTTAAACATTTTCTTTTCACAAACTGATCAATAAAATGTGTTAAGACAACTTTCCGCTACAGCGACTTTCAAATACATACCGCTCTCATTCAGGTTACCAGCAGACTGACGAGAGACGGACCTAACGTCACTGTCACTTCCCACAACCCTTCAAAATAAAAGCGCTGACTTCAAATTAAGAAAATATACAAAACAAAGCCAAAATAAATAAAAGCGTCAGGATTACAATATTAAACAATGCCCAAGACTGAAAAGTTTGTGCTCAATGCACTGACGACTTCACATATTCACATCACACCTGTGTTTATTGCATAATGGACTACCACTCAGTACTAATTAATACTTAGTACTAACTAATTTGTGATATCACAAATCTGAAGATTTAAGGTGAGTACAGACAAACTTTCACCCTTCAGCAAATTAATGTGAAAACAACCATCTAAACTCATACACCATTCTGCACATGAAGTTCAAACATTAAAGGTAGAATATGTAGAATGAGCAGAACAACGCCATCTAATAAACAAAAATAACCCAAAACGTAAAGTAAAGGATTTTGGTGAAATTAATAATAATAAAAATATTGATATAACAAAAATATTAATATTAACAACCATCTCGTCTCTTGTATGTTACACTAGCAACCCAGTTAGCCGCGATCGGGGAACATAGGACCCGGGGAACATAAGTACGCTCCCCAGGTTTAACTGCTACTCCCACTGGCGTTACAATGTAATGTACCTCGGTGGTTTCAAGTCAGTTACAGCGAGGGTATGTTTGCTTCCTGTTTTCAAAATAAAAGCACCAACTCTATCGTTATGGTTTTCTTAATTATAAAAGGCAACGGGTGTTTTATTTTGTTAAAATGACCGGAAGTGCGTTACTCGCTACGGCTAACTTGAGTGGCTCCGAATTCACAGGAACAAAACTTTAAGCAGATGTTATTTGGACAAATTAGCGTCACATTGTGGATCTAAAGGGCTACTTTCTCGCCTAAAAAGGTTAGACATGTGGATAAAGTGGTATATTTACAGAGTTAGAGCTAAAATAAAATCCGGCACCGGACCTGGCAACCCGACTGCTGGTTGTTGCGACTACGATCTCGAGACATTAGATGGCGTTGTTCTGCTCATTCTACATATTCTACCTTTAATGTTTGAACTTCATGTGCAGAATGGTGTATGAGTTTAGATGGTTGTTTTCACATTAATTTGCTGAAGGGTGAAAGTTTGTCTGTACTCACCTTAAATCTTCAGATTTGTGATATCACAAATTAGTTAGTACTAAGTATTAATTAGTACTGAGTGGTAGTCCATTATGCAATAAACACAGGTGTGATGTGAATATGTGAAGTCGTCAGTGCATTGAGCACAAACTTTTCAGTGAAATTGAGACATGTGTAAACAGTTAAGCTTGTGAAATTAATACTACTTGCATATTTATAGATTTAGGATTTTTCAATAAGGGAGAATAAGTATTTCAGAATTTTTATAAGGTATTCTGACTTTCTTATTCTGACTATTTTTGTATGTCTTGAAATATGTCTGGAAGGGACTTTTAACTACTATCTCCTCACATTCAGTCTTCTTCAGGGAGGATAAATGCATACTTGCACTTCCAAAAATGTATTTTCTTAATCAAATAATCCTAGTTTAACAGCAGAAAACATTGTCTTTTCAATTTCTCTCCAGATACGTGCAACATCTAGCAAAACAGCCTGGCCACACTTCATGCAAATCAAATAAAGTGAGCTCATTAAATCTATCACATACAGCTTCTACAGATCTACATTCATGAGGGCATATCATATTGTGTTACATTTCCAGGCCTGGTCAAGAACGTCAGTGACTGTTTGACTAAAAATAAAGATCACAGCTCACAAGTCACAAGTCACAAGTCATTTGTTAAAGTCTTATTTGGAAACAGTCACAAGTACTGTATGCATGTGTAACACCTTCAAATGTATAGTCATAATACTAATAATCATTTTATCGATTTTGGCCGATTAAGGCCAGATTTAAATGTGTTTTCACAGTGGGTTCAAACTTTATACAGTGTAGTTCTTTCTCTTTGCCACAAGAGGGAGTATTCACCAAGGTGAGTGCTTGTAGATGAGCTGCAAGACTGCTGCTCCTCTGACAGTGAACACAATTTATATAAATGATCTCTGTCTGCTTTTCCTGTATAAAATTAGTAATGTGTGTTACCTTTTGACAGGCTGTTTTGCTAACCCTCTTCTGATGTCATTTGGGCAAATGATGCAGTAAATGATCATCACATGTAAATGTCTCATATGTTATATGTGAAAGGGTGAATTGTGCATTTTTTTCATGTGAAGATAATTGTGAAGAAGAAACATTTGATTTAAATGAAAGAGAAATCCTCATCCTATCATAACCTCTGCTGAGATTCTGACCATGTATTTATCTAATAATCTCTCTGTTGTTCATTTTTGACTTTATAGAATTGCAAATTAAATTGTGGTTAGTGTAAGTGTAAAAAAACAACAAAAACAAATTTAAACCAAATTTAAATCAAAACTTGAAACTCCAAACTTAAATCCAAAACCATAAGCATGAACAAAAACTGTTCCATAATGGACAACTATCTATCACTATCACTTGACGAAGATGTTTTCAGGACTTTCATTCTGAAGATGAAGCCTTTTAAAATTGCTAATACTATCTCTTGAATAATTAGCCTGTTAAATGTTATCTAATTGTTTTTTATTATATATTCTACTCATACTGTTGTTTTTCGTACTTATTTATTGTTCTTTATTCTTTCTTATTGATGCTCTTCCATATTTACACTTATGTATGTATGTATGTATGTATGTGTATATATATATATATATATATATACACATACACACACAACACACACACACACACACACACTTCTTTATTATAGTCTGTCTCCCTCTGACTGTATGACTGTATATATATCTGACTGCATGCGCGCAGTCACTCTCTAGTGCACGCTTTTGCTTGCTCGCTCCAGATTCCGGGAGATTGTGTCTCATTTGCGGGCGTCAAGGAGCCGCTATTATTATGCAGGAGTTGGGTTGTCTGCTTTTATCCTCCCCCTACAGTAGCTTATGAAGGGGCAGGTTGTGTTATGAAGCCTACACAGAAGCCAAAAGCGAAGTTATATGGTTAACTAGCTGCTAGCAACTTCTAATGAAATCGATCAAGTGATCAATATAATGTCACGTTACTTCAAGCACAGTCAGTGACAAGTGGTGTACTATAACTAAAGCGGTGTCCTATCACATTGCTAAAGATATGTTTGCTCTTGCAACTGTGGAACAAGTCAAAAAGCTACTGAAAACTATGGACCCGAGATATGAGCTTCCCAGTTGTGCACGAGAAGCACTGCCACAAATGTACACTGAAGTCAGGCAGAGCCTTGCTGACCGGCTCGCCGTGACCCATTTTGCATTAACCATGTGGTCCAGCAGGAAGTGAACCTTTACATGAGCGTGACATTCACTTCATTCAAGACTGGGAGATGAAAACAGCGTGTCTCCAAACAAGTTATTTCCTCCAGGATCACACCAGTGAGCATATAGCTGAGGCCCTGCAGGACGCAATTGCAAGCTGGAAACTCCAAGAAAAGCATCTGGTTGCTATAACAACCGCCAACGGTTGTCGGCTGCTATAACAACCGACAACGAGCAACATCGTAAAAGCGGTTGAGCTGAATAAGTGGCGGAGGATGCAGTGTTTCAGTCATAGACTACACTTGGCTATTGATGAGCGCAGTGTTGTAAGGAGTATTAAGATATTTTACTATTCTAAAGAAAAACATATTAAAAGTAAGTTTTTCCTTTGTGTGTCTGTCTGTAACTTTGTGTTTTATGCTGCTGTCTTGGCCAGGTCTCCGTTGAAAAATTGATTGTTAAATAGAGGTTAAATAAACTAATAAAACACAAACCTTAAAGTGCTAAAAGTAAAATCACTTACAATACAGAATGGTAGATTTCAGAACCATATTTATTAGATTATTGGATAAGAATTAGTGATGCATTGATGTGTTTACCACTGTAATGTTACAGCTGGTAAAGCTGAGGTAATTATGACTTTAAAATGCTGGTTAGCTTGTTGATATAATCAATGTAACATATATTTTTGCTATTATGATAGACTATATAGTTTTTTCTCTTGATTAAAAGAGCAAGAAAAAAGAAACTAATGTTGACACGTAGGCCTAAACATTGTGGAGTAGAAATATGAAGTAGCATTAAAATCACTTACAGGATTAAAATTCAGAAAATAAATGAATTTAATATTTGATATTTATGATTAGGACAGGTGTTGTTTAAAGAAATGAACTATGAAACGAGAAAATAATATTAATGTAGAACATTTCTAAAGCTTGATTTTAGAAAGCACTTAGTTGTATGAGTGTGTTAAAGTGAAGCAAGAGTTAAATATATAAATATATATGGGCATAAGCCCATTTGATTAATAGTTTTTTATGATTCTGACAGGACATGGCATGAATGACAAGTCACCCGGTCCATTTCTCTGTGCAAGAGAATTGTACGCTGTTTTTCATACAACTGGAAGAAAAGGAGACATCTTGCTGAAGTCCAGATTCAGCTGGGTCTGCTAAGTCACCAACTCATAACCAAGACTGCCACACACTGGGGATCAAGGCAGCAGATGATAGAGAGAGTCCTGGAGCAGGAAGGAGCACTGTGTCACAGTCTGTTCTGCTCTTCTCCTGCTGCTGGTAACTTTCCATTCACCACACCCCTGCTCCACTCCTGCTAATCAGCCACACCCACCTCATCAGTTAACTCTGTTCACCTGGGCTTCATCAGTAATCACCTGGACTCTCAGCTGCACCCCATCTGTAATCAAGCCTGTATATATGCTCCTGTTGTCCACTCACTTGTCAGATTGTCATTTTGCGTTTGCTTCATGCCAGACCTTCCAGCACTAATTTACGGACTGTTTTTGACCTCCTCTCCTTGTATCTTCCCCAGTAAACACACCAGCCTTCTGTCCCTGACCTTGATTATTGCCTGTTCCTTTTTGCCTGTGGCTGTGTGGCGTCCTCCAGCTTTGATCCTGTCAGGAGAGCACAGAACTTCCAGCTTGGTCAACCGCATGTCCATGAGTGCTACTGGCATATTCTTACCTGCTGCCAACTCTTTGATGACCCTGAGCCCTGCCTGTTGCCCTACACATTCTGTCTGTACCTGTTCACTTACCTCGCGGACTAAAATAAAGATAATTTCAAACTGCTCACTGGTGTTCTGTGCTGCAACTGGGTCACCACCTCCACCCGTTACAGTCTGGCCAAAGTCCTGTCTAGTGACAAAAAGACCAGGCACCTTGTCCCTACCTGGCAGGACTTAGAGGTCCTAGAAGCAGTCCAAAAGGTCCTGAAACCTCTCCAGGACTTTTGCTGTCAGGTGAGGAGTACGTCACTCTATCATATGTGAAACCTGTGCTGCACTTTTTTAACGAAAGTTTCCTGGCATGTGAAGCGGGTGATAGTGAGCTTTGCAAATCAATCAAGATCAGCATTGTTGAGGACCTCAGCAGCAAGTATTCTGACCTATTGGAGATGGCTTCATTTGTGGATCCACGGTTCAGGGCCACCTACATCCCAAGTGAAAAAGTCGATGCATTGAAGCACAGCGCTGTCTTGGAGGTGTAGACGCTATTGGCTGATCAGAGCAGCTGTCAGCTGCCTTACCTATGTGTGTCCACTAGGGGTGGGGGGAAAAAATCAAACTTCAAAACTCGTTTTTTTTTTTTAAAAACTGATGTTCCCCCATCTCTCTATGTGAGAGAGACGGGCTTCCATACACAGTGTTGCAGCAAGCTTGAAAAAAAAAAAAAAAGACGCAGCACAACTCTACTGTGAAGAAGGGCAGGAGCCATGGACGAGCAACAATTTCAGCTAGTCCCATCTTCAATGAAGGCAGGAGTTTGGACTCATTTTGGGTTTTGGGACAACGAAGGTGAAGTACTTTGGAAACACTACAAATGCCCGTACACACATCGTACGTCACCAGCCAGAGTTAAAAGGAGCAACAGCGGAACAACAGCCACCTCCAGCAGCCAGTCAACGTACACTACACCAATTTGTCAACAAACTCCCAGCCAACTCTGAACTGGCCAAAAAAATTACGAAATAAAAAATAACTAAATCCATCACCTGTTTTATCTCGAAGGACCTGTGTCCCTTCAGTGTAGTAATGCTGACTGCGGTGCAGATGGACAATTTGACACACATCAAACGTTTCGCACATACTCGAAACCTCGCCGTTCAGCGAGCTCTGGTGTCGCGGCTGCGTCTTTTTCTGCTAAAGAACCTAAATGTTCCTGATGGACAGTAATCGCACATGGACAGCTATGGACTGTGTAATCCTACACACGAAGCCCAAGATGTGTCCACTCTTGTTCTGTGATATGTTGAGAAATCACACAAAATAGCATTTAAAGTTTGCAGTGTTACAGTACAATGTTATTTTTGAAATATCAAAGAAACCAAAAAAAAGTGCCCATTTCAAAATACACAACAATGGATGTTGTGTATTTTGAAATGGGCACTTTTTTTTTTTTTTTTTTTTTTAAATGAGAGAGAAGAAGGCAGCCAGCCTAAGCCTTTATTTAGGCAATTTTATTTATGAACAGAAGCTTTGTTTTTTTGTATGCCTTATATATCTTATTCTTGTAGTCACTGAGAATTGAGACTTACTTAAAGTTTCTGTTTTGAAAAATCACACAAATCACCAATTTGTTATTTGTGTCCAGTTTATTTTTGTAACTTCTGGGAGAAAAGCAGCTAGCCTTTTATTTAGGCAATTTTATCTATGGACAGAAGTTGTTGGGGGGTTTTTTTCGTTTTTTTTTTCAGGCAATTTTATTTATGCAAGTTATTTATTGTACAGTAAGTAAGTTTTTATAGCATGAATAAAGGTTACCTTTTTGTCTTAAGTTTGCCTATGTGTGATTACATCATTGGATTCAGTTTATTTAAAAATTCTTATACAAACTATTGTTTTGATGCCATAATTTGCCTTAACACACTATGCATTGTATCACTTTTTCAATCGAGAATCGGTTGAATCGAGAATCGATTTTTGAATCGAATCATGACTCTAAGAATCGTAATCGAATCGTGAGACACCCAAAGATTCCCACCCCTAGTGCCCACTGTGCTTGAGCCTGCAGATGGAGAAGCAGCAGTAGCACCAAAAGCTAAGAAGACACTGGCAGGCTTCTTCAAGCAGCACACAGCCACCACACCACTCCACCAACCAAGAGGGGGGCTATTGAAAATGAACTGTCAAGTTACTTACGGTCAGCAAGTGTGGAGAGTAACACTGATCCCCTCAAGTGGTGGAAGGATCATGAAGTTGTCTTTCCAGCTCTGAGCCACATGGCAAAAAAGTGTGTGGTAACCAGCTACCAGTTCACCCTCCGAAAGGGTTTTCATGGCAGGTCACGATATTGCCATGCCCTGATTTGTAGTTGGGATGTTTGTTTTGTGAAATGTTCTTTTTATAGCATAAAGTGCTCTGCAAGCCTTTTCTCTTAGTGTTCACTGCCATGCTGATACTCCCTATTGAAACCGTAAGGTTTATTATTAGGTCCCGAGCACAGAGTGGTGTTAAGGCCCTATAGTTTCCGTATTTTTCCAGGATCAAACGCGTTTTGAGGTCTTTACCATGCGTGAAAATGAATGAAAATTTGACAGACACCAAGTCTGGCGAAAATTGTGATCTGATGTAGGTCTTGGGCATGAGCATGGCAAAATGGCTCTATAGCACCCCCTCACTGTTTTCAAAACTAAACCCCCCTCCTTTCTCTTTGACATAGATGAACAGAATTTGGTAGGCACATGTATCATGCCAAGACTTGCAAAAAAGCCTCTTGAGACCATACTCCAAATCCAACAGGAAGTCAGTCATTTTATGTCATATCGGTGAAATAAAAAACAGTTTTGGGCGTTTTCAGCTCGCATACTTTAACAAACTCCTCCTTCATATTTGAGCAGCAACTTCAAATTAAGTCAGTATCATCTACAGACCAGGGAGATGAAAGGTTATTAAAACTGTGACTTTTCATCATTCCCAAGGGGGTGTGGCCGGGCGCTGAAACTGAACTCTTCAGGTTTTAATTTTAAAGAGACCCAATATTCCCACATGAGCAAGCACTTGGCAACAGTGGCAAGAAAAAACTCCCTTTTAACAGGAAGAAACCTCAGTCAGAACCAGACTCAGAGTGGGCGGCCATCAGCCTCGACCTGTTGTGGTTGAGAGGAGAGAAAGGAAGGATAGAGGAGAGAAGCACAATGAAGTGCAAGTTAGAAAAACAAGATGCTGGTATCTAAATGTATACCATGTATTGTTCAATCTTTCTTGAATAAAAATATGGTTAAAAATAAATGACTTATGGATTGGGATCCCCTGGATCTAAGCAGAGCCTTCAATACTATTGTATCGTTGGATCATCTTGAAGCCTGTGTGGGTATCTTGGACTATGAAAGCACTTTGCAAGAGCAACACCCCTCTAATTTGTTTTGGTGAACTGTATTGTTGTTTAACTGAAATCAGCCTCAAACTATTTAGTTTACTGTATGATATTTCTTTTCCTCTTTGTATTTGGAAGAAAGAGTGACAGTGTCTAATTACCTGTATTTTTTTCAAAAAGTTACAAGACTGGTGTCACAATACAATTAGTTTGAAAAATAAGGCAAAAGCATGACTGAATAAATTGAGAAATCCCACTTACCATCACCTTACTGAATAAAATATAAGCCTGTTATTAAGACAGTTTCTTACCTTCAGTGTTGTAGGTGTGGGATTGTTTATTCGAAGTATTTTTCTCCACTTTTGTCATCCCACAGGATACTCCCCAAGAATATATATGTATAATGTACAATTTGGTTGTACTTCACAGGATGGATATTGTGGAGTAGTTCTGTAATGAATAATATAATGACAGTATTTCAATTAATGTGAAATGTGGTAATTTTTATACACGCACAAGCGCGCACACACATGTACATCCTAATGTGGACTTGGTACAACTGGAGGCATTAGCATCAGCAACTTAAGTCTAGCTTTAAGACTGGACTGAGCCAGTAACAGCCCTGATTAACAGTAAAGTGTTAAAAATTTATTATTTCCAATTATTTTAGAAATAGCACATGATTTTTTATAGTATGATTGCAAATTTTAACTGTCCAAATTTGCCAGGTGTCCCAAATGAACAATACTCCATGAATATTGCTAAAAGGGCAGATTAAGTTACACAGACTTACCCCAATTTGATTGTTTTCATTGAGAATGTTAATGCTCATCGATGGTCATGACACATAATGACAGGCTGAGCCCTAAGCTGACAGGTATGTCACCAGAGTGAATTTGGTGGGTGTCATATTTGGCATTTTTAATAGCCAGTCATCCTGAATCTAATGGTGTAGCACCAACCATAGTCACAGCTGCCATCACAATAGCCATGTTCTGTCATCTGCCACCAGTTGAGTGCAGATACAGAGCTCACTTACCATTAGGTTCAGGATGTGTGTTAAACACCTCAGGTGCTTCATGTTGTCCAGCTGCTACACAGCTGGCATGTTATATTCATAATAACACATACCAGATCTGAAATGTAAGCTTCCAGTCATTTCCAATGTAGCTTTAGGTTTGTAGAAGATAAAACTTTAGTTGCAAGTCACTCAGAACACAGTGAGGATAAAAGGTCACAAATGGCTGACCTGCATTTGATGTTCATAAATCCAAGTCTCAAACTGTTTTCTGTGTCCTGGTGTACTGCTTTCTGTGTAAAATGGTATAGGGCTCAATTGTGTAGGTCATTCATAAAAATCCTTGAAAATCCTTAGCCACAATGCCCTACAGATAAAGGTATTTTATTTTGAGATGTTATTTATTTATATGTTTCACCTGATAAGAGCTGACTGGAGTCTTTGAGAAGAATTTTATATTTTGTGAAAATGTGGATGATATCCTGGTGCACTGTTCTCTACTATAGAGCCCATTTAATTGTTGACAGTGAAGAAGAGTCAAAACTGACTATAAAATCCAGATTAGTCAGAATTTAATTTGATTGGTGTACATAAAGTGTTTTCGCCATTGTTATTAGCAGACCTGAGTTATGGTTATGTGAACTCAAACACCATTTCCTTTGATTTCCTGTGAGACTTGACATTTGACCCCTAGATCTTGCTCCCAGCATTGAGTCAGACACATACTATCCCCTGGGAGCTTTGCAGCCTGTGCTCTAAAAGGTCCTTGCTTTTCTTTGCTTGATTCTCTGTATATATTTTTTTAACTCTTAAAGTCTAAAAATACACTTGAGTGCGGATGTAGCTGCTGTGTTATATAAGCTTATGGGATTGAAGTGTCAGGAATGAGAGGCTGTACAGAAAGTTTCAGGATCTTAGTTCTTGCAAAGTAAACAATCATGGAATAAGGACAGTTTCCTGGAACAGCTTCACAGAGATACTACCAAGAATTAACTTCAGGCTTCATCTTTTGGTTACTTACTAAAATACTTGAGTCAAAAGTTTCCTGAGGGGAACACTAACAGTAATGAAGTCTATAACTTAATTTAGTTTTAAGTTTCATACATTCATAATTTATGGTAAAAAAAGAAAAGAAAAAAAAAAGATACAAATGTTATCTAGATATTATGACTATGCAGCTGTAGGCTTAAGGACAGAAGGCCGTATTTTTATTGAGGGTGATGGTGCACAGGTGGGAGGAGAGGCACAACAGGTGGGAGGCTCATTCAACTGAAGCAGCACACAGACAGGATTTGTATCTTGGTTGAAATTTGGTCCCAGATGTCAAGCTAAAAACAGGCATCTCTGTCCATGTGTGGCACAACATCAATCCATGGTAATGTGGGGATGTTATCAACAAGTTTAATCTAAATACTTGCTTTAAGACACACTTAAACAACAGATTAATTCTTAAATTATACATTATTTATTGAATAAATAATTTCTAGAGCTCGACTGATTTATCTTTAAACTCTGTGTTATCCGTTCCAGAGAGAGGTTAGTGAAACCCTGAGTCAGTCACCATGGTAACTGACTCTGTGAACATAACCTGCTCACTGGCAGATTTTCTATAAGGTACCCTGAGTTTCTACCAGTCTCCTCCCACCTAAAGTGATCTTTTGCTTCAGGTCGTTGATGTCCCATATCTTTGTTCGATACACAATACACAAATGCAATGATGCAGTGATTAAAAACTTTGATAACCACTGAGTACATAGAACAAATTTGATTGATATATCTCATCAATTGCTTTTGTAATGAATTTTTTAAATTGTAAAGAGACTTTGTGGACACCCTGTGTATATATAACTGCCATCTGACATAGCCACTTGTTAAGTATTTTATTGAGTGTTCATGTCTAAAAATCAGTGACTCGAAATTGTTAAATAAAAGTATGTAAAATTGTGTAAAATGTTAATCTACTAAGCAGGATATTAGGCGAGAGGACATATGTGTTAAAACAGCATTCCATTACATTTTTTTTGTCAAAATATATGGTCATATTCGCCTGCAAGACGACCTCCAGTTCTAGTGGGGTAAAGTTAAAGTACCTCAATCTTTTTTTCTCAGCAGTTGCCATGGTGAATCGACATATCGGGCCTCCATTGATGATGGCTTTTTATAGTGGCTGTGCACTCGCTTAACTCAAATTTAAGACACTCAGAGTTGATTGAACTAATTCAAATCAGCTGTTCTGGAACTGGATACTCAGAGTTTCCCATCTTAGAGTCAACTCAGAGTTCAGGGTTAGGAGTTTGTCGAACCTCCTTTCTGGAATACCCCTTTGGGGCCTGTTTCAGAAAGCAGGGGCCTGTTTCAGAAAGCAGGTTTAGTGAAAGTAAGTTGACTCAGAGTTCAAGGAAACTCTGGTTTTTCGGTTTCACAAAGCCAGTTCAGCTTAACTCTGAGTCAGTTACCCTGGCAACATACTCTGTGAAACCAACCTGCTCGCTGGCAGGTTTTCTTAACCCTGAGCCTTTTTAGTTGAAGCCGACAGACTGAAGGAGGTGTCAGACATGGTGTCCTTTTCTTAAAGCGGCAGTTAATATTGAAGCACAAATACGAAACAGAAATCTCCATCAGGGTGATCGGACCCCGCTGGGATGTTTTATCATTCTCAGATGATGTTCTGTTTGAGTGTTTCCGTTTTTCTGTACAATCAATCATTTATCTGAACAATATTCTCATCGTGGACATGCACTATTTTTGGAGGAGCTTTTGCTGCAGGCCCCCCCCCCCCCCCACCTCGCTCTCTGTTTCCTGTCGGCCTCTATACCAGCTACTGTGAAAGTGCCCAAACATAAATCTTTTTTTTAAAAAAGAAATGTGGCTGAAACGTTTACACTTTTGTAGTGTTGTATGTATAAAGGCATTTAGGTGTTGTTGTTCAAATAGACAATATTAAATACTAGCAGTGTTGGGATAGCTGAAAAATATCACATATCACATGTTGATTGTAGCCACTGAATGATGTTCAATGAGGTAGTGCAGGGTAAACAACATCACAATTGCTTGTAATGAAATTATACCTTACTTGTTTGAGCTATATTTTTATATTTCATATTCAGTTGCTGCCAAGTAGGCCTACGTTTTGTACCTGTTGGTGTCTGCATGAATATTAAATGTGCTGCGCACACACATACACAGAATATAAATGTTGAATAAGTGGAAAGCATTGACTCAGAATTTTTTCTGGCACACCAGCTCAAGTTATTTTTCTACTGCTACTATATTGCTTTTTTTCTTAAAGTGATAGTTCGGCGTAATTGCGTCATATGCACCATTACGTCTATCCAAGGGAGAAAGTTTGATTTGGACATTGGTGGGAACATAAAAGTGCTCCAAGGCAGCACTCCTGGAAGTTTATGGTTTTTTGCATTTGCAATCATAATAAAAAATCAATAAATCATAAATACATTAATCAAAATCAGTAGGCCTAATTGACATGTTTATAATGCATATCTGAATATCTAAAGAGAATATGTATTCTGTAATAGGTTAAAGCAACTAATGAAAGACAGGGAGGCAACTTAGAAGAGTTCTCATCTTTACTCTGACTGTAGTGCAACTGTGCATCATACTGTACATCAATAACATTGTAAATGAACACTTTGAAATACTACATACATATAAATATATATGTTACAACCCAGCTCGTTAAAGGAAATGTGTAACATAAATACCAGATGTTAAGGTTAAACAAAATGATTTATTAACCAAGGATTACAGGAATGAAACAAATCCTTCTCCATCTCCTACAGCCTCTCTGTGGTCTGTCACCTAACAAAAATATGTTGATGCATGACATATGAACAGATATATAAGGGATACAACAAGGATACTGTTATTGTCTGAGGACAAAACGTTCACACAATTATTACATGTAATTTATTCCCCCACAATATCGATGTATAAAATCACATGAGCATCTGGAATCTGATGTTTTATAGGTTGCAGTTACGTCACCTGATGACACGCGAAATTTAGCTGGAGGGCAGGAAGTAAACAGCAGTTATGACAGAGATGGAGGAAAGCCGGGAATTGTGAAAGTTTAGATCCTATTTCCAAGCAAAGGTATCGGGAGAAGACAATTAAATATGTTGAATACGAAGAATTTTATTCAAAAGAACAAATGAAAGCCTACAAAAGTATGGAGGGGTATAACTTTTTTGTCAGCTGGTGGGTCCACGACCTCGGCTCCAAGGTGCTCCACGATGATAATCGTATTTTAGTAGCAGCGGTGCAGCAGATGTAATGAAGTCCATGCAGCACGCTGGATGCAAACTAATATTAAGCCTAAAGGACACAAGTCACATGTTACTCCCAGTGCTAAAAAAAAGATGCTTTTCAAAATTTATGTTTTGATAAATTTTGATGAAAAATTAAATGATCAGTGCCATTTAGTCCTGTTATATTTTAGAGAAGACAGACATCTGCAACTCACAACAAAACAGTATAGATGGTTAATCACTACAGTGGGCCAGAGGAAAAATATTTGTCATTTATTTTGAAGTGAGCCCTAGTTTTAAATGCTATGGACCAAAGAAATATGTGTTTGGTGCTGTTTATTAAGTGATTTCCCTTAGTAGAGCAGGTCTTAATAATCTTTGTAATTTTAATATTTTTCAGATTTCTTCTGCTCCAGTAGCTCTTATCGACTTCTCCTCAGCAAAAACAAAAATTGGACCATCGCTAGAGCAAATGAACAACCTATAAGCTTGATAAAATAACCGCTTCTTCCCAGTAAACAAGCTGTGGCGATTTACTCAGTAATTACTTCCTGCCCTCCATCTGTAGTGGCGCCACAGCGTAGAACGACGTCTTATGCAAACAACCTATTGTATTTTCCCCACAATGTTCTTTATTAGTGTTTTTTAAACAGTTTTTTAAACTTCCACACAAATAAAACATGAAAATAACAGTGAGTCAAGTCAAAATAACTTAAAAAGTGTATCTCTTTGGCATTAAATATTGGCTCATATTCAATATCAGTATTGCTGAGGCTCTATAATATATACCCTTTAAGTAACTTACACTTTGACTTCTAAAGAAGTATCTTATGTCCATTTTTCATTTCTTCGACATCCTTGACATCCTAATTACCGAGCACACGCACACGAACACACACAAATATAAATGTTACTGAAAATGACATCATTGATATTAAAATCCGTCTCACTGTCATGACCCAAGGCAGAACTTACACTCGCAGTTGTAGATATACTGTCCTCCTGTCGCTCCTGTCCTGGCCAACTTCCGGTTGCTTTTTATAAGCCGTTGGAGTGACAGCGTGGACGGCCAATCACATGTACGTTCGCAGGAAACTGCCAGAGCCAATCGGAGAGCGTTATTTAGGTTAGAGGCAGGACTTCTAGCAGAGACCGACTTTTAACCCTTTGTGTACCATAATCATTGCCTAAACACTACGGACAGCGGATGTAGCGATATGGGGATCACACAGTAGTGGCTGGATATTGGTAGGGACGTGTCTGCAGGTCTCCAACAATTGCCAGGTCACTTCCTCCGCCTCTTCGAAATCTACCCCATAGTAGCCGCCGCTGTTCTATGGGGACACGAATAGTAAATCCATTCTCATACACTCTGATAATCTTTCAGTCGTTGAAATCATTAACAAAGGTCGCTCCAACTCCCCTTCAATCATGCCATTCACATCCACGTCCCTGGCCACTATAATACCATCGACTCTCTCTCTCTCGTTTTATGTTCCAGAAGTTCAGAAACTTGGCTCTGCACGCCAAACCGCTGCCGACTCCAGTTCCTCCATATTCTGCACTGTCTTTCAATCTGTAAATCCATCTTTAATACCCCTGATCATCGAATTCAAAAACTACATCATTAACAGCTTATCACCTTCTACACTCTCCTCCTACTGGACAGCTTGGAATAATTTCAACACTTTCATGACTGACACAACATCATTTCCCCCTCGTTCTATCTCACCACCGTCATCTGCTACATCTTTTATGCTCATTCTGCCATGAACATAAGAATGCCTACTATCAAATCCTACCTCAGCAGTACTATTTTTTTCTCCAAACTAATCACAGGTAATCCCATCCCAGCCATCCCTCCTCACATCGCCCTGACCCTCGAAGCTATGTTCATATTAGCATTTTTCGGTTTTCTTAGATGCTCAGAATTCACCGCGTCAATATCGCACTTCGACCCGTGCCGTCATGCTTGTATCTTGGACATAAGACTTACATCAAGAATACACAATCCATTCAAATTCTGTCAATAAATTTGTTAAAACATATCTCTTTGGTGATGTGGTCCTTGCTCGTGAAAAGTCCATTCGAAGGCTCAAGGGCTCAAACACTAAAATCCAAGTCATTATGCAGTATGATGGTGGAACTGAGCTTTGTGGACATATGGCGCTTAAAAGACCCTACAGAGAGAGACTATACACATTTCTCAGGAGTACATAAAAGTTACTCCAGAATAGATTTCTTGATGCTTATAAAGTAATTTGCCAATCAGGTTAACCCCAGGAAAACCAACTAAACAATAGAGGTTGAATGTTTCACTGTTAAACAACCCAGAGATAGTACAAAATATAAGGGATGAATTGAAATGTTTTTTGGACCATAACAATAATGGGGAGGTTTCCGTATCTACATTATGGGATGCAGCAAAGGTTGTACTAAGAGGGAGAATAATACCTCTATCTTCCAGACTGAAAAAAGAACGGGAGTTAGGAAACCAAGCTAGTAGATTATTAGCCTTTCAACTACGCAAAACACAATTGAGCAGTGTGGTCCATAAGATTGTGTGTCCCTCCTCCAAAAAACAGGTGTCTCACCCTAAAGACATAGCAGAAGCCTTTTCAGCTTACTATAAAAATCTTTATGACTCACCAGTAACAGACAATAAAGTAGAAAAAATCAAAAATTTACTTGATCCATTTAATTTACCAAAATTTGCGATGACTGGGCCAATTACAGAGGAAGAAATTAAAGTTATAAAGAACCTAAAAAATGGCAAATCACCGGGGATAGACAGATACCCAGGAGAATTTTATAAATGTCTCCGGGCAGAAATCACACGCCTGCCTCAAAGAGTTTTCAATTATGCTCTAAACAAAAAGGATCCCCCCCAAAACATGGTCAGAAGTCATAACAATAATATATAAAGAAGGAAAAAACCCCACAGAATGTACCTCGTATAGACCAATAAGTCTGCTTTGCAATGATGTGAAAATACGAAGCACAATAATGGCTAAAATAATTCAGAATCATATTAACAAACTTATCAAACCAGATCAAACAGGTTTCATACTGGGGAGACAAGGCTTAAACCACTTTCCCTGACAATACCTCAGTGGCAAGATATGATGAATAAAGTGTACATAATGGAAAGGGCAACAGTACACCTTCATATTAAGATGGACCTTTTTAGAACCAGATGGGCTGCTGTGAGTGTTTACTTTAATCTTCCAGTGTGAAAAGGTATACTGAGAAATCTCATGATAACTATTGTCTATGGTTAGGTCAGGTCTACGTGGATGTCCAACAAGAACAAAGTATGTTTTATTTGTCAGCCGATCTGTTATGTTATTAAAGCCTGTATAAGCCATTCATCTGATAGCTATAACTCCACTAATTGGCAACCAAATGAAAAAAAAGGACACTAGGTCGAAATTACGCCGAACCACCACTTTAAATACATACTCATCATCTGCATGCATTCATTGATATTTCTATCTCCACTGAGGAGAAGTAGGAAGACTGAGCCCTTTTTTTCACCTGTTGCTATGGTGAATCATGTTATCTGTGTTCCACTGATGAGGGCATCACCTGTTCTGAAACCGAGTTATTTAAAGTTTGTTAAACCTGCTTTCTGAAATAGGACCCTGGAGTCAATCAGCGTCTCAATAGGAAGTGGCCAACCAGCTAACAAATAATGACCCCATCATTTTACCCCTTTAACATTAAGTCTGTCCCTGTCAACCACCATGTCACATGTCGCATGCTTTTCACATGCTATCTCAGCCAGCTATAGTGAGTCATTACAATCAGTAATGAAGCAGATTAAAAAGGCAACAGAGCATGTTTGTGCAGCTCAATAGACAACGGGGTATTGAGTCTGAGTGTTTTCACATTATGTTGTGACCTAGTTGATGAGATGCAATGCTGGATAGTAAATAAACAACATCCCTATCTTTTACTCTGTGACTATGAGCATACTTAGCCACATTAGCTAACTAGCTAATCACATAGCTACTTTCATACCTTGTCAGCTAAGTGAGAGCTAATGTATGAACATATAAACATTTAGATGGTTTTGTTCAGGACTCACGGTTCGTATATCCTCCAACTGGCAGTGTTTAGATTTTGTCTTTTGCATGCTGGGATTACTACTGGAGCTATATTCTAGCTGCTGCATTTGCAAAACTTTCAACATTTTGTCTTCCACCGTTGAAAGTTTCCCCTGAACGCATGTAGCAGAATAAGGTGTAACATTGCTGCTGCTCTTCATCTTTTCATTCGGCAGAAGCCTTGGGCGTAATTTCAACTGGGGACAGGGAGAACAGAAGCACAAAGTTGCATGAATTGCAAATCATATAAACAACTTAAGTCTTGGCTATCAGCCCCTCTATTAAAAACTGAAAGTAAGACAACTTTTTCTTTTTCAACAAGTGTGTTTATTAATTTTCAGAATAAATATTCACACTACAAGTTATAATACAGGTGCAAAACAAAATGATCACAATAAGGCTCATCTTAAATGAGAGAAACATCACAGGGCAGTAGCATGTTATTTTGCACAGTCCAAAACGTAAATAATCCGTCAACTCCCTTAGAGAAAAGCATTTCAAATAAAAAATAAAAAGAGCGAAAAACAAACACGTATAATAAATTCATGGTAATTTCATTTGTTGATGGTTTACGTACAGGTGGAACATGCCTCCAATGCTTTCCTCCCCTCTAAAAACACCATAAAAGATCGCCACATATTGTCAAAAATTAGATATTTACCCTTTAACGTGAAGGTGAGTTTTTCCAGTGCCAGCGAATCTGATAGTCCTGCAAGCCAGACACTAATACTTGGTTTAGTGGTGGATTTCCATGATTTGGCTATAGTGTATTTGGCTTGTAGCATGCAAAAAATAATCATAGATTTATTTGACTTGCTAAGGTTATGGTTTATCGGAAAAATACCAAGGATACATAGTTTGGGGTCTAATATTAGTTTTACACCCGTAACCTGCAAAATCATATCCATCATCTCACTCCAAAAGCCCTGAATTGTCAGACCAGGGGCCTGTTTCAGGAAGCAGGTTTAACTAACTCTGAGTTAAAACCTTAACTCTAGGTTGACCAACTCTGAGCTGTCAAACTCAGAGTTTTCGGTTTCAGAACAAGTGTTAACAGTTAGTTCAATCAACTCTGAGTCAAAGTAACTCTGAGTGAAGCTTCTGCATGAGGAGATACCAAGCCCTCATCAATGGAGCACAGATAACATGATTCACTATGACAACAGGAGAAACAAAGGGCTCAGTCCTCCTACTTCTCCCCAAAGGAGTTAAAAATATTAATGAATACATGCAGACGATGAGTATATACTTAAGAAAAGACAGTCAACAGTGAGTATTAATGAAAAAAAGAGAAACATTTTGTCTCGAGTGGTCGACTTATTCAACATTTATATTCTGTGTATGTGTGTGTGTGGCACATTTAACATTCATGCAGACCCCAACAGGTACAACGTAGGCCTACTTGGCAGCAACTGAATATGAAAAATAAAAATATAGCTCAAACAAGTAAGGTATTCATTACAAGCAATTGTGGTGTTTAGCCTGCCCTCATTAAACAGCATTTAAATGCTACATTCAACATGTTATATATATTTCAGTAGTTGATGAAATCTTCTAAGCAAAAAAGAAAGTCAATTTTTCAGCCATCCCAACACAGCTAGTATTTAATGTCTATTTGAAAGCAACACCTACATGCCTTTATACATACAACACTACAAAAGTGTAAACGTTTCAGTGCCACACACACACACACACACACACGCACGCACGCACACACACGCACGCACGCACACGCGCGCCCACACGCCTCTGGACGTAAATGAGGACTCAGATGCAGAGGTAGGAATAAGGCAGACTTTTATTGGTTCCAACAGGCTAGGAAAAACTTTACTCTATCAAGGCAGGAATCTAGGGAGAAAATAAACAGGGAGAATATCTTCTAATAAAACAAAACCACTCCTAACGAGGAGGGAAAAAAGGCCTAAAACAACAGAAAATCACTCCACTAGGAGGTAAACAAAAAAGCCACAACTATGAAAACAAAACACTGGAGGAACCAAATTCCGTTCACAAAAGAGAAAAATAAAACAGAAAATCAGAGGCACTCGTAAGGAGGCTCTACAAAACTACACTGACTACTACTCTTAATCTATGAAAAAATACAAACAAAAGATCACTCGCAAGGAGGCAAAGAACACAGGCTTACTTGACGTGAATAACAAGGCTGAGGAACAACATTGTGGAGACTGGCTGGGGTGCACGAAAGAACGAGACACTCTGGCACAAGACAAAGGAAAACGCAGACTATAAAACACATGAGGGTAATGGGGAACAGGTGGACACAATCAGGAATCAGGGAAGACAATCAGACCGGTGACACATGAGGAAGGGCAAGTTGACCTGAAACGAGAGGAGAGTTAATTTTCAAAATAAAACAGGAAGTCACGTGACCAAACCCCAGGACGAGACAAACCTCACCGCGGTGTGACATGAATCGTTGGGCTGTCCCATAGGCAATGGTATAGTGTGCCCTTTCTACCACACTTGTAGCACGTGTCAGGGTTATTAGGGTTGAATTTATTTAGCTGAGTTGGTGTTACATATATTCTCATTGTCCACTTGTACTGAAGTAGATTAAAATGGGTATTTATTGTTTGTGTTTGAGATTTTAAGCAATTCTTCTGCCAGTCCTCAGTGGAAATTACTGAATTTTAATCCTCACACCATGCCAATCTGTTCCTATCTGAGGAAACCTTTGATTCTTCCATGATTGATGCATAGAATCTTGTCAGTCCCCTCTTAGGATGTTGATTTGTTGCTATTTCTTCTATAGGGCTAAGTGTAGGTATAGATAAACACTTCTGTAACTTAAATATATAGCTTCTTATCTGCAGGTATTTAAAAAAAAGGTTTGGTTGGATGTCATATTTTTGTTTCAGATCGGCAAATGACAAGACAGTGTTGCTGTCATATAAATATGCAATTTTACTAAGGCCTTTGTTTGCCCAAATTTTGAAGCCTGCATCTTTTTTGCCAGGTTTAAAAATCACTGTTGCCCCAGATTGGTGTAAATTGAGATAACACAGGAATCTCGCCTTTATGTTTATCAACCTCATACCATACCAGAATTGTGTTTTTAACAAAGGGATTATGTGTTAACACCTTTAATTCTTTTCATTTAGCTGAGTACAGATGTGAATTGAGTGGTAGAGGGGATGCGAGAACCAACTAGAGAAAGTAGTTAGTTGGGCAGCCCAATAATACCATTGGAGGTTTGGGAGTTTTTAAGCCTCCTCTATCATAGGGGAGATAAAGCAAAACTAAGTCTCGCCCGTCTGTTGTTCCAAATGAAATTACAGAACATGCTTTTCATCTTTGAAAAAAATAAAAAAAATTAAAAATTAATAGGAGAACTAAGAGGAATGGAATGAAAGAGGTAAAGGAATTTCGGAAGAACATTCATTTTAAGTATATTGATCCGACCTATGATGGAAATTGGTAGCATTGACCATCTATTAATAGATTCTGAAATTGACTCTATCACTGGATTATAATTTGTCTCTACTAAATCTTCAACTTTAGGAGTGATTCTAATACCAAGATATGTGACGCTATCCCTAATCACCTTGAATGGAGTTTGAACAGGGGGTTTTATTCTTTCAGAATGCTTAAGGAAAAGTATAGCAGATTTGGATTCATTAATTTTGTAACCGGATATATTGGATATAATATCATTCGTTAATACAGACTTTAATCCAGTTAGAGAAATAATGCCAAAGCCAAAACGTTTGAGTACTTTGTGGAAAAGCTCAACACTTTTTCTGCGTCTAACGAGAGCACTGCTGTATCTGGATGTTCTGTCTTTGCATAAACAATATTGAGAACCCTGCAGACACAGTGGAAAGCTTGTCGTCCCCTAACAAATCCATTTTGGTCTGGATCAGAGACAAAAGGCAGGTACTTCTCAAGCCTTCGTGCCAGCACTTTGGCAATTATTTTAGCGTCAGAATTAATCAATGAAATCGGTCGATAAGAAATAATGACCAAAGCCAAAACGTTTGAGTACTTTGTGGAGATATTGAGGCTCAACTTGATTGAACGCTTTTTCTGCATCTAACGAGATCACTGCTGTATCTGGATGTTCTGTCTTTGCATTAATAATATTGAGAACCCTGCGGACACAGTGGAAAGCTTGCCGTCCCCCAACAATTCCATTTTGGTCTGGATCAGAGAGAAAAGGCAGGTACTTCTCAAGCCTTCGTGCCAGTAATTCAATAATTATTATTATTTTAGCGTCAGAATTAATCATTGAAATCGGTTTCCAGGCTTCAGTATCAAAATTATCAGTGCGTTGCACATGGATGGTGAAAGTTTGTCGGCATTGAAGCTTTCTACAAACACATCTAACAGTGGAGATAGTAACTTGTTCTTAAACATTTTATAGATGTCAATAGGTAGCCCATCTGGGCTAGGAGCCTTTCCCCCTTTCATTTTGTCAATTGCTTCGACGTGATAGGGGAATCTAAATCACCTTTAGCTTCTTCACTAAGTGAGGGGAGTGTTAACTGATCAAAAAAATCTTGAAATGATTCATTAGTCACTAAACACTCCAATGAGTATAACTGTGTGTAATATGATTCAAAAAGTGTATTATTTATTTGAGGGTCTGCTGTTTTATCTCCATTAGCAGTGACAATCTCTGTGATAGTTCTTGCATTTTGTTCTGTTTTTAAGCACCAAGCAAGTAATTTCCCCGCCTTCTCTCCCTGATCATAATAGGTCTGCCTCAGTCTAATATGTCTTCTGCTTTTGATGGCAAGATGGCGCCAGCGTGTGCGGCCTGCCGTCTGCCGACTGACTGCTATGTTTGATATTTGCTGTTGTATTACTTTGTGTTCTCTGCCAAGATTCCTTTGCTTTGCTGGTATATGATCAACAAACACTTCTTGACATTAGAGCATCTCAAAAAACACTGCCAAACTTTGATTTGGGTAATCAAACCTCGGGTCTTCCTCCTCCACTGGCGTCTGTGCCAGCTTACCTGCTGAACTCACCGGCTGTCATCCCTCGGAGGAAGCGATCCAGAAGACGCGGAAAGAGAGCAGGTGTCTTGGTGAAACTCAAGATCCTCAGACGATCCACCTGTTGGACCGATCCTCGCCTTCCTGTCAGAGGATCCCAGGTGCGGTCGCTGTGTCTTCGCTGGATCCAGCCTGTTGTCCCTTCCTGCCCAGCCGCTGGATGCCTTCACCTGCTGGCGGAGGTCCCCCCTCCCAGATGTCGGGTCCGCAACGGCGGTGTGAATCTTAGGAATCTTTGGCCTCTGCGCCGCATTTCCACCCAGGCCCGCAAGGAGATTACTCTTAGCCTGGCTCTCTTGAATGCTAGATCGCTAGCAAACAAGACTTTTATCTTGAATAACTTCTTCAGTTCACGTGAATTGGATTTTATGTTTCTGACAGAGACGTGGATTCAAGTCGGTGAGTCTATCCAGTTCTCCGAGTTGCTACCCCCTAACTGTCTCTTCTTTAACTCCCCCCGTACCACTGGTGGAGGGTGGCATCTGTATTTAAATCCAGTTTTCAATGTTGATTGTCACCGTCAATCTCCTTCTCCAGCTTTGAGCTGCAGACATTCATTGTAGACTTTACCACATCTGTCCTGTGCGCTGTAGTCTATCGTCCGCCTCAGTTCAATAAGGATTTTATTAAGGACTTCACAGACTTTGTGGCAGGAGTATCAGTGAACTATGATCGGTTTTTAATTGTTGGGGATTTTAATATCCACGTCTGCTGTGAATCCCGTCCTTTGGTGAAAGACTTTCTGAATCTCATTGACTCTTTTAATCTTACTCAGTCCGTGTCTGATCCAACACATGAGAAGGGACACACACTGGACCTTATATCGGAGGTCTTCAACAGGGGGTCCGCGACCCATAGGGGGTCCGCAGAGGTACTGCAGGGGGGTCGCGAAAGTTTTGGTTGATTAGACTTCTTTTTTATATATATATATATATATATCATGGGCGAGCGGTCATAATAAGCTATAAATGCCCAAGCCCTTCAATAAAAATAATTGAAAATATTAATCTGGCAGTGTGTTCAATTATAAAATACCTTAGTTCTACTGTTTTGGTCTTAAATCCGTGCCTATCTGTCCAGTTTTGTTTGCGAAAAGCTGGAAAGCTGACAGCTTGTTTCGCACATGCGCACTGTGACACCGAGTAGTACAGTTACTACTAGAGGCTGTGTTTACTGTAGATGAGCATTTTGAATGGTATGGTCCGACATGTATGACGTCGTTGCAGTTATTGTCCAATGACACGCCTCGAAATTTCCCGGGAGTGTAATTTATTTTTCTTTGTTTGTATGGTTACCATGGTTACCATGGATCCGCTGCTGTCAAGCGTCATGTCAGTGACACGCCGGCTCTGTCAGGTTCCCGCAGGCCTGGACTGGGACAAAAATTCGGCCCTGGACTTTTTGGTCCAGACCGGCCCACTACAATCCATGCTCAGACTATAGGCACAAAGAAAGGTGCATGTTGACACTTAAAACACTTTAACTCTGGTGACCTGATTTGGCGGATGTCATTATAGGTAGAAATGATCAGATCTACATGCTCAAACCACATGACATTGCAACATGTGAGTTGTAAGCTTGCAGATTTGTAATTATGTGGCATCCTTTGATGAAAATAGTGGTTAAGTGGTTAATAAAAGCAACTAATCAATTAATCAGGATAGTATATGAATATGATTGTTTTCCAATACTTTAGATAACTAGATTTAGGCCTAGTTGAAACACACCACACTATGCAGAGTTATTTATTATGTTAAGTAAAGTTCATAGACAGTTAGTAACCGTTCTGAACATTTAATGAGTGTTTATCCACACCATGCTGGCAGGCTCACACCGGCTTAAGACTGTATCATCACTTCCACATGGTGGAGAGTCTTCCTCAACCTCCTGCTCCTGCACCACCATGGCAGCGGGAGCCTCACTTGACTCACCTGACACCTGCTGCTGAGAGGGACCCACTCCTGAAGCCGCTCCGGCCACGCTGGCCCCCGCAGCAAACATTTCTGAAATGTTTTTGCTCGTAGCAGCGTCGGTTGCTAGAGCTTTTCTTTTTTTATCTCTTTGTTTTTCCGTTCCGTCTTTTCGCTTTTTAGCCGCATTGTCCATTTTGTTGTAGTAGTATCCCTCACTATCTCTCATCTGATTGCTTGTCATCAAAGGTGATTGGACGAGGAGGGGTTGGGGGGGCGGGGGTCAAGAACCAGCGTGGGTGGGACTCCTGGCCCTCTGTAGCCTATCATAGGGCCACTGGGCCAGGTACTCTTTAGACAGACAAGCCAATGGGCCTCTAATGTGTCTGCAGGCTGCAGCGGAGCTCTGTGGGCCGGTGCATGTCTCTGCTCTGGGCCGGGAGAGTTACCATGGCAAGGTGCAGCAAAAACTAAATAAACAAATAAAAAAAAATAAAAAAACGGCAGCCACCGGCCCATTATTGACCGGCCCACCGGGAAAAGTCCCGGTACTCCCTATGGCCAATCCACCCCTGGGTTCCCGTGAGTCCGTTCTCATTTTGCTAACAGTTGGCAGCTAGTGTTTTTGGAAGAAAAAAATTAAAAAATGGATCGATTTGTAACACAACAAAAAAAAAGAAGCCACAAGCACAACTGCCTCCACCTCAGAAACTGCAGGTGACAATGAAAGTGATGCTGTAGGCCCCGCAGCTGTGGGTAAGCGTAAAAGAGAGAAGACACGACAATATACAGACAGCTATCTCAAGTTTGGGTTTAGCTTCAAGGAGACAGATGGCATTCAATTTCCAATATGTGTCATTTGTTCTACTGTTCTCTCAAACGAGTCTATGAAGCCGTCCAAGCTACAGCGTCACTTGGAGAAATCCACGGTCACTTAAAAGACAAACCCGTTGAATACTTCCAAACTTGTCTCAAATCTCTCCAAGGCCAACAGACATTGATGAAAAAATCAGCCAGAGTTGGTGAGCTAGCTTTGAAATGCTCTTATCAAGTTGCTCTTCGGATTGCCCAGAAGAAACAGCCATACACACTCGGGGAGGATTTAATACTGCCTTCAGCAACTGACATGTGTGAAACAATGTATGGGAATGATATTGACATTAATAAACTGAAAACTGTTCCACTGTCGGACACAACCATTGCTCGCCGTATTGACGAGATGGCATCGGATGTGAGGGCGCAACTGATAGAGAAGCTGAGATTTGCCGATGCATTTGCATTACAGTTGGATGAATCAACTGATGTATCCAAGGACGCGCAGCTTCTGGCGTTTGTGGATCAAAATGAAATGCAGGAAGAATTTCTGTTTTGTAAGCGCCTTCCTGAACGCACAACAAGTGCTGAAATCTTCAAAGTGATTGACGCTTTCTTCAGAGAAAATTACATTTCATGGACAAAGTGTGTTGCATTGTGCACCGACGGCGCAAGAGCCATGGCTGGATTAAAAAGTGGCCTAATCGCGCTTGTTAGGGATGTGGCTCCAGAGGTGATTTGGACGCACTGCATGTTGCACAGAGAGTCACTTGTTGCTAAGGACATGAGCGCTGACCTGTCTGATGTCATGGACTCGGTCGTAAAAGTTGTGAATATAGTCAAGAAGAGTGCTTTGCAAACACGACTCTTCTCTAATCTCTGTGCTGCTGAAGGAGAAGAGCACACTGCGCTACTGTATCATTTTGAGGTCCGCTGGCTTTCGAGAGGAACAGTGTTGGCACGTGTATTGGAGTTACGCGCGTCTATTCGGGAGTTTTTACTTCTCCAAAAGCGCACAGAGCTGGCTGCACTTTTCAGCGACAATGTCTGGATCACCAAACTTGCATATCTTGCTGACATTTTTGCTGAGCTGAACAAACTCAATAGTTCTATGCAAGGTCGCAACACACATGCCTTTCAGCTGTATGACAGGATGGAAGGCTTCATCAAAAAAATCAGAAGATGGAAGGAGCGCGTCGGGGAGGGAATATTTTCTATGTTTCCATCAGTGGATGAGCTGGGAGATTCTGCTGTGCTCTCGCCCCCCGTAACACACATGATTCTTGCGCACCTGGAGGCGCTCCATGATAAATTTAGGAACTACTTTTCTGAGGCCGACTCCTGGCGCAGGGACAAGACATGGATACAGTTTCCGTTCAGAGACAACGCAGCACACGGCGCGCGCCTGACGGTGACAGAGGAGGATCAGCTCATTGAACTGTCCACTGACAGCACGTACAGAAACATGTATGAGACAAAAACACTCACACAGTTCTGGATATCATGCCAGAAAGACGTCCCACAACTGGCAGCAAAAGCAATGATGAGCCTGTTGCCCTTTGCCACAACATACCTTTGTGAAAGTGGATTTTCCTCAGAACAAATACAGGTCAAGACTGCAGCCTGAGGCTGATATGACTCTCTGCCTGACAACCTCCATCCATCCAAGGTTGGACAAGTTGTGTGCTACTCGCCAGGGTCAGACATCTCACTAATATAGGAGTATGTATTTAATGATCCGCTGTTCACAGGATCATGTTCACTGTCCATATATGCATGTTCAAAATAAAAACATGAAAATATGAACTTGTGTATTATTTGAATATCTTAGTATTGAATGCAATAACAAGGTACATTTCTACAATGCACTATAGGACCAGTTTAATATAAAACACAATTTTATACATGAGTAGGGGGTCCCTGCTCCATCTCTCCGTCAGTTTGGGGGTCCTTGGCCTGGAAAACGTTGAAGACCCCTGCCTTATATTATCCTTTGGTCTGCAATTAAATGTCAGTGAGATTTGTGACACACTGTGCGCCACAAACCGCCGTGTGCGCACAATTAACCCTTCAACTGCTTCGGAGTTTTCTGCAGCATTTAATCACTCTGTGCTACATACTGTACTCAGGATCATTATGGTACTCTTACTCCTGATGAGTTTTTAGACACTTTTAATTGTACTTGTATTGACATATTAGATTTGGTGGCTCCTTTTAGGTGTAAACGTCCTAAGCCAGTAACAAAGTGCGAGTGGTGTCATTAAACCATGGCTCTAAGACGTGTATGTAGACGAGGAAGTGGAAGAAAGATCATCTACATGTTTCTTTGGACATTTTAAATAACAGTCTATTGCAGTACCAGAACGCTGTTAAAGCTGTCAAGAGTCTGTTTTTCTCCAATCTTGTGTCAGTTAATAGTCATAAACCTCAGTTCCTGTTCAATACTTTAAATGCTCTTTTAAACCCCTGTGACCACAATGGTGTTGTTTTGTCACTTAATGAAGATTTTCTTAGGTTTTTTATTGGCAAGATCTCCGATATTAGGTCCTCTCTTTTGCCGTCTGCATTGGATCCTGCCGTCTCTCCCGTTTGCCCTGCTGTTTTTGACACATTTGAGCAAGTGTCTCTTTCAGCTTTAACTGATATTGTCCAGCACCTCAGACCTTCTCACTGTCCTCTTGACAGCATCCCACCCCGTCTTTTTAAGGATGTTTTCCATATTATTGGGCCCTGTGTTATGGATCTGATAAATTCATCTTTGACGTCTGGATGTGTCCCAGCTGCCTTTAAACATGCTGTGGTCCAGCTCCTCATCAAAAAACATAATCTTGACCCCCCAGTCTTATCCAACTTTAGGCCTATCTCCAAGCTTCCCTTTCTTTCTAAGGTTTTGGAGAAGGTGGTTAATGAACAGCTGCATTCTTTTATTGACCTAAATGGCATTTCCGAGAATTTCCAGTCTGGTTTTAAGTCACGCCATAGTACTGAAACTGCACTTTTAAGGATTTTAAATGACCTTTTATCAGTTGACTCTGGGAACTCTGCTGTCCTGGTCCTTCTGGATCTGACAGCTGCCTTTGACACAGTGGATCACAACATCCTCCTGTCTCACTAAAACACCTGTGTGGGCATTAAGGGTATTGTTCTAAGTGGTTTCAGTCATATCTCTCTGACAGAAGCTTCTCTGTCCAGATGGGCCAGTATACTTCGGCCACTTCCCCCCTGAGCTGTGGGGTGCCTCAGGGTTCTATTTTGGGCCCCCTCCTCTTTTCGATATATATGTTGCCATTGGGATCCATATTCAGAAAGCACAATGTCTCATTTCATTGCTTTGCAGATGATGTACAAATCTATATGCCCTTAAGAACAAATGAGCAAGCCTCTGTCCAGGTCTTATTAGACTGCCTCAATGACATTCAGTCTTGGATGGAAGTGAACTTTCTCTCCATGAACAAAAATAAAACGTGAGATTATTTTATTCAGGCAACAAAATCTTTTAGATGGCTATATGGCACCCTGAAGCCTCACTGTCACCCATCTGCAAGGAACCTTGGTGTTATTTTGGACATTGACTTTAGGTTTGAGAAGCAGATAAGCTCTATCCTGAAAACAAGCTTCTTCCAGCTAAGATTAATAGCAAAAGTAAAGGCTTATCTCCCCAGGAATGATCTTGAGAAAGTCATTCACACTTTTGTTACTTCACGGTTAGACTATTGCAATTCTTTGTTTGTTGGTCTCGACCAGTCAGCGCTGCGCCGTTTACAGGTGGTTCAAAACGCAGCCACTCGCCTGCTGACTGGAAAGAAACGCTGTGATCACATCAGTCCTGTCCTTGCATCTTTGCACTGGCTGCCTGTTCATTTTGGGATCCAGTTCAAGGTTTTATTCTCAGTGGCGGCCCCTAAGCTGTGGAACAGCCTACCTTTCCTGGTTAGAGCTGCACAGTCTGTTGAGCACTTTAAAACGCTACTAAAATCTTTTTTCCTTGGCGTTCAGTCCCAGCTAGGCGAGAATCCTTGGCTTCCTACTTTTTATTTATTTTATTTTTTTACCTTTTTGTTTGTTTTTATTCTAATTTTAGTTTTTAAATTGAGCTCTTACTATTCCTTTATTGTTTTTATTTATTATTATATTGTGTGTGATTACATTGTATTTTAATAACTGTGCAGCACTTTGGTTCAACTGAGGTTGTTTTTAAATGTGCTTTATAAATAAACTTGACTTGACTTGAGTAATTAATCCTGCCAGGGCTTTATAGACAGGGTCAGTTTTCACAAAATCAGAACCCCGAAGGCATTTATAATATATTCATAATATACAACATTTCTAGGGGTATTAAGGGGTGCTGAATCCAAATCTGTTGTATATGAAGCTCAAAAATGCCCCAAAATGCCTCAAAATTGAGAAATCCAACATGGCCGCTGCTGCCAGGTTGAAATCAATTTTTCAGTGTATCTTTTTGAATAGACAAGGTCAAAACATGTATTGAATGTGCTTTTATAGGTTTTCCTATATGAGCAATCCGATGGCATATTCATATTTGGGATGTAATGTGAAGAAACTGCTTAGATATTGCAAAAATAGTTGTTTAGTGAATAACTACTCAGCTATTATTTTTATTATTAATATTTTTTATTATCAGGCTTCTTTTACTTTGTATTTTAATTTGAGGTCAAATGTGCTGCAATGGAACCTTGGTCATCCCCAATATCTCATTTGGCTACCTTAAGAGAGTCATAGTTACTCCCGCCGTTTACCCGTGCTTCATTGAATTTCTTCACTTTGACATTCAGAGCACTGGGCTGAAATCACATCGCGTCAGCACACAACATGAGCCTTCGCGATGCTTTGTTTTAATTAAACAGAACTGGTGCTGACCAGGGGAATCCGACTAAGTCAGCTGCTAGGCGCCAGCCGAGGCGATCCACCGGGACCCCATGTGAACGGGGCCCAATGGGCGCCGTAGCTGGGGAGATCCGCGAGAAGTGCCCGACCGACCCGCCTTCCATGCAGCATCAGCATTTGACCTCAAAACAAAATACAAAGTAAAAGACGCCTGATAATAAAAAAAAAATATTAATAATAAAAATAATAGCTGAGTAGTTATTCACTAAACAACTATTTTTACAATATCTAAGCAGTTTCTTCACATTACATCTCAAATCTAAATATGCCATCAGATTGCTCATATAGGAAAACCTATAAAAGCACATTTAATTCATGTTTTTACCTTGTTTAGTCAAAAAGATACACTGAAAAATAGATTTCAGCCTGGTGGCGGCGGCCATGTTGGATTTCTCAAATTTTGAGGCATTTTGGGGCATTTTTGAGCTTCATATACAGAAGATTTGGATTCAGCACCCTTTAATACCCCTAGAAATGTTGTATATTATAAATATTCACAAAATGCCTCCACCACTTTAAATAAGCACATTTTCAGAAATGTATTATTGTATTTCGCTTTTAGGATTATTAATTTCTGTTGTTTTTCTCTACTATCAGTTACTTCTAATTCCAATTCCTCTATCTCTCTTTCCAGCTCCAATATCTCTAGATATTGTTTATTCGATTTGAAGACAACTTTTTCTTATACATATTTTAATACTATACTTCCTGGCAGAATATATCATTATGACCAATTTAATTATTTCCTGGATTTTCCCTAAATATATGTAGAAATACAGGAGATGGGATTCAAATTGAAAACATTTTTCTGATGGAGGATGCGGTTCTAGGGAGGGGCCAACAGCGGCCAGTGCTCCCGTAACTCTGAGTCCGGACCCCCCTGTGGCCCCCCTGAACGAAGAGTCTGCATTAATAATAAAATGACAGATTTCTTGCAATGATTTTGTACTGAGGTTGTATGTGCCCCTCTAACAAAAAAGCTGGCCCCAACCTGGACCTTCCATTAAAACTGGTCTAGAACTGCCACTATACCCCTTGTATTGCAGCCTTCTGAGCACCTTTGCATAGTCATATCGGAGCAAAATCTGAGAGTATACTTCAGAATTATTGCTGAAATAGCATTGGTCTGATATAATCATATAAATGACCTTACCAAATGTATTTCTTTATTCTTTATTTATGTCATTTTTTTAGTAAGTAATTGATGAAAACAACTTCTTTTTACCAGTCGATCTTCGTTCCTACCCTCACCTCTGGTCATGAGCTTTGGGTAATGACCGAAAAAACAAGATCGCGGGTACAAGCTGCCAAAATGAGTTTCCTCCGTAGGGTGGCTGGGCTCTCCCTTAGAGATTGGGTGAGAAGCTCAGTTATCCGGGAGGAGCTCGGAGTAGACCCGCTGCAGCCAGGTAAGGTGGCTCGGGCATCTGGTGTTCAGGGCATGTCCCACCGGTAGGAGACACTGGGGAAGACCCAGGACACACTGGAGAGACTATATCTCTCGGCTGGCCTGGGAACACCTCAGGATCCCCCGGGGAGAGCTGGGCGAAGTGGCTGGGGAGAGGGAAGTCTGGGCTGCCCTGCTTAGGCTGCTGCCCCTGCGACCCGACCCCAGATAAGCGTCAAGAAGACGAAAGAAGAAGAAGACCCAGCAGAGACCCTTTCCTATCTTGTACTGGGGACCCCCAATCAGCCTGGCAAGCCTCGAAGCCAGTTAACCTACAGCTTATTAGCCACTGGCATGCTGGCCACCAGTTGGTCTCTCCTCCTGCTAGCCTTCAGGCTGCACTGTGGACTGCTCACAACCTGTGTGCTAACCTTTCTTTCAGGTTCAGGTTGGTGAATCTGCAGTCTGCCAGTTCTGGGCCAGCTCCAGCCCTGAGCCCATACCTGGGCCACTTGTATTCTTAGTTAGCTTGTGATGTTGTGTACTTGAGTGTTTGTATTCTGGGGCAGTTTGATTTATGTTCGTTATGTTGTTTTTGAGTAGAGTTATGTTTTCTGGTTTTGGTTTGCACAGGTTTGGACACACACAAAGGGCAATTTGGCTCTTAAAGGTCTTCATGAGGAGTTTGACAGCAGGTCATTTTTGTGAAGAGATACTCTCTGTGAATATGTCTCTTAATAACAGCCATGTCATGATGTGTTGTATTCCTCATTTCTTTGACTGTTCCTTTATTGTGTGTGTATATATATATATATATATATATATATCTGTCTTCAAATCTGTACCTCTGTACCACACACACATACACACACACACATATATATATATATATACACATATTAGTGTGTATTTGTAATGTTTTATATGTATATATGTAACCTGTTTTTATGATATGTGTTAGCAATTGACAGAGAATGTATAGGTGTGCTATGTCATGCAGGTTACTATGCACTATGGGTACTGATAAGTCTGTGGAAGAGCTTCCGCCCCAAACGTCACACTATTTCAAACAAATTCCTCTAAGTGGGAGCTATTTTTGGTGCGCTTGTGTGCATGCGCACACACACACACACACACACACACACACACACACACACACACACACACACACACACACACACACACACACACACACACACACACACACACACACACACACACACACACACACACACACACAAGCTGCTATTGACTTATGAGAGCATTTGTTTGGGAATGTTTTCAGTTAGTCTGCAATGTTGACATTTCTTTAACATAATGCATCACATTTGAGCAAGAAGTGATAAGCACCCACTGGCAGCGGGGAGGGGGGGGGGGGGGGGTGCAGGAGACTGGGCATGTATAGGGGTGGTTGATCTTGGAGTGATTGCAATTGAGTAGAGACAGAGAGAAAGTGAGGGAGGGCACCTTGTGTTCATCAGAGTTTTATCGTTATCTAAGTTTAGATGTTGGCTCAGAGACAGCTTCTCAAGTAACAAGCTGCAAGCTCAGTTCAGTCACTCCACACTGAGACAGAAACAGAGCTACACACAGAGCTTTCAACTGAGAAAAGCAAAGCCACAGAAAAGTTTCAAGTCACAGAGAAGGGTAGGAGAGGCAGGAGAGGGGCCTTGTCTATTTCAAACAATACAGGCAGACGTAGATAGAGGAGTTTGCTGCACAAACTGGACTATTCTGTTTAGTACCAGCTCTTAACCAGTCATCATTTTTTCTCCGCTTTCTACCTGCCAGATCTGGACAATGACAGAGGAAGCAGAAGAGGAAATCAAATTCTCTCCAAAGACTGAGCAGCATTTTCTGCAAAATGTTATCTTCCATGGCAAGTTTAGGGTGAGTTCCCACATCACAATGTCTAACACGTGGATTATTTTAAGTTGAGAGCCTATTTTAAGATAAAATAGCTAATACATTATATCAGGCTGAATCTTGGGGAAATAATGTATAAACGGATGCACAGAGAATGAGATAGATCTTTTCATGGCATAAGAAAAAAAATAATATTTCACAGAGTTAAGTACAACATCCATTACTTGAAAAAAGTTAATATTCCTGAAGAAGGTACCTGTAAGTAGTTCTTTTTAAGCATGAGCATTTTCCTTATCTGTATTCAAATCTGTACCTTGTACTGTCACAGCAACCTTGGCCCATGAGGATGATCAAAACAAAATTAATTACAGTATTTACAGGAGAACTCACACTATACTTAACCAAAACTTATTTAACACCCCTCTGTGGTGGTCTGCAACACTAAGGGCTCATAAAAGAAGAACTGAATTAGAACTGCGGGGAAGGGTTAGGGTTAGGAAAGAGGGCAAGAGGGAAATAGAGTCTCATAAGAACATCTTCATCTTGAAGGATTTGGCTGGTGATTTTTCAATAATTGATTTGTATTATTGTCAACAGATCTCATGTAAAGAGATAAACACATATTGAACTAATCTACTAACTATTTTGCATGTATCTAAAGCTGAGATATTTTATTGCTCTGTGCTATAGACCTCCATTCCAAAAACTAGTAGGACAAGAAGCACTGGATAGAGACTGGGCAGAGCACATTAACCAGACAAGATTGTTTTTAGATATTACAGAATTCTCATTCTCAGCAACTGATAGAATCTGACACAATCCCTCATATCTGTAGCCAGACATTTTTAGTAGAGGAGAAATACTGTAAGTAGGCTCGGGTCACAACACGTTTTATATATATATATATCTCATACAGAATTTACTCGAATCATCATCAATCATAGTTTTCATTCATTAGGTCTCCGTACCATCCAAATCCTTCAAATGTATAGATAATCCAGAAGTTATACCACTAAAACCCCACAAAACCTAGATACAGTAGGGCACTGTTTCAAATATGAACTGCACAACTGCTTTCACTCACAGCAAGCCAACAAGCAACTGATAGCCTGCTTCTCAATAAGCTACGTCTACATTACAAAGAGGAATAGGACAATTGGTAAACACATTGGCTGTGTGTGTTACTTTGTGGCAGTTTTCTAGCTCCACATAGTGAACACAGGAAGTGTCATTTCACCAATTCATGCAACGTCCGATAAAAGCCTGCTCCGACAGCGCTGCAGTCCAAAGTGCATGGAGAGCGAGGGCCCGTTCATCGCTGCTTGTAGCTTTAATTAGGGCCCGAGCGCTGACCAGCACAAAGCCCTATTGTTTCTGGTGGGGTTATTAATAGGGCCCAAGCGCTGACCAGTGCGAAGCTCTCTTGTAATTGTAAGGATTATTATTAGGGCCAGAGCACTGACCAGTGCAAGGAACCTATTGTTATTGCTCAGATTCTTATTATTGAAATTCCAAAGATTATTAGGGCCCGACCAACGGCAAAGCCCTATTGTATCTGTAAGGATTCTTCTTTTTTTTCTGTCAAAATGATGGCATTTTAAACATTCAAGCAGTCTAAATGTGCCCCAAAAGTCACCTTTGATATTTAATGGTTTGCATTAATGGGCGTGGCAAAATGGCTCTGTAGTGCCCCCTTGACAAATTAATAAAATTGAGCCCCTCACAGATTGACATAGACAAATGAAACTCGGTACACATGTACCTCATGTCAAGACGCACCAAAAAGTCTCTTGGACCCATACCCTAACACCAACAGGAAGTCGACCATTTTGAATCAAATTGTTGTTTTTGCTGCCGATTTTAGCATCATATTTGAGCCAACTACAGTAGTCCTAGGGATTTGTCCCACCAACTTCAAATTGGCACAGAATCATCTTGAGACATTGGAGATGAAAAGTTATCAAAAGCTTTTTTCCCCTTACTCCTGGTTGCCGTGGCAACGTGGCAAATTTCGATGTCTCGCCATGAAATTTGAAACCCTCATAACTTAACGCCACATGGTCTGACCTTTTCCAAATTTCATATGTTTGTTCAGCATCCCTGTCTGAAAACATGTACAGCCTCTGTCAAAGCGCCACCTACTGGCGACAGGAAGTAACTTGCGTCTTTCTTTGACTAATTACTCCCAGAATCTTAAGTATTTACGACTGAAATTGACTCAGCTGAGACATAAGACCTTGGCGATGCTACATTCTGCAGCTCATGACCCATCATCAAATACTGTTGCCATTTCAAGTTCAAGTTCAAGTTCAAGTGTACTTTATTGTCAAAAATCTATGTAACAGGGTTAGCACAGAAGTCTGAAATTGCGTTTTACCAGTCTCCAATGTGCAGTTAAAAAGACATGTAAAAAGACATAGACAAAAATCCCCCCCCCCACACACACACACACGCACACGCACACGCACACACACACACAGTGTGCAAATATTGACATAATACACAACCACACGCACACACACACACACATAGCAGCAGAAGTACAATCAGTGGTCATAGTAAAGTGAAAGTGTAGATCTGTGTACAAAGTGCAAGAGTAAAGTGCCAGTGGTATGGTGAAGGAAATGTTCATGGAATGTCATCCAGTGACCTTGGAATGTTCATGTGGTTTTCTTCAGTGTGTTGATGAGTCTGATGGCTTGTGGAAAAAAGCTGTTGCTCAGTCTGCTTGTGCGGGACTGCAGGTTAATAATAATAATAATAATAATGCATTTTATTTAAAGGCGCCTTTCAAAGCACTCAAGGTCACCTTACAAGGCACATATAACACAAAAACAGTACATCAAACAAATACAAATCAGGTGAAATTTAGTGCAGAGATAAAGAATAAAGAAAGAAAATAAATAAAATAGATAAATAAAAATAAAAATAAATATGAACGTGACTTCAAAGTGCATTAATATAATAATAAACAAGAATGAAGATTGCATAGTTAAAGGGAGATAGAGTAGGCCACTCTGAATAGGTGTGTTTTCAGGCGGGATTTAAAGGTAGAGACAGAGTCTGAAGTGCGAATGTCAGGCGGGAGAGAGTTCCATAGGCGGGGGGCTGATCGGCTGAAAGCTCTTGACCCCATGGTGGTTAAGTTGGCAGATGGAGCGAAGAGCTGGTTAGCAGAGGAGGATCGGAGAGTTCGAGAAGGTGTGTAGATGTGGATAAGTTCAGAGAGATATGATGGTGCCAGGTTGTGAAGGATCTTGAATGTGAGGAGTAGAATCTTAAAGTCAATGCGGGATTTGATAGGGAGCCAGTGAAGTTGCTGCAGAGCAGGAGTGATGTGTTCAATAAAGGGAGTTCTAGTTATGATACGAGCGGCTGCGTTCTGTACAAGTTGGAGTTTGTGGAGAGATTTCCGCGGAAGACCAAAGAGGAGAGAGTTACAGTAGTCCAGACGAGATGTGATCAGGGTGTTTACCAGGATAGCGGTGCAGGTTGGTGAAAGTGAGGGACGGAGACGGTTGATGTTACGTAGATGGAAGTATGCAGACCGAGTAACGCTATTGATGTGGGCTTCAAACGATAGTGTGCTGTCCAGGATGACACCCAGGCTCTTTACTTGAGGGGATGGAGGAACAGTGGTATTGTCGATGGACATGGAGAAAGTGTTGAGTGTTGCTAGGGTTGATCTGGTACCAATGAGGAGGACCTCAGTTTTTTCGCCGTTAAGTTTAAGAAAATTTAGTGAGAGCCATGATTTAATTTCCAGTAAGCAGTCGGATAGAGCTGTGGGTGGCAGAGTGGAAGTAGGCTTAGTGGAAAGATAGAGTTGGGTATCATCAGCGTAACAGTGGAATTGTATGTCAAATTTCCTGAGAATGTGACCAAGAGGCAGAAGATAAATAATGAACAGGAGGGGGCCAAGGACAGAGCCCTGGGGAACACCACTAGAGACTGGAGAGGAGCCAGATCTCAGGTTTTTGATTTGAACAAACTGAGTGCGGTCAGAGAGATATGATGTGAACCAAGCCAGTGGGATGTCAGTGATTCCAATGGAGGCTAATCTGTCCAGGAGGATTTCATGAGAAACGGTGTCAAAGGCTGCACTCAGGTCGAGGAGAACCAGAATGGAGAGAAGTCCAGAGTCAGATGCCATCAGGAGGTCGTTGGTGATTTTCACTAGGGCTGTCTCGGTGCTGTGGAGGGGACGGAAGCCTGACTGAAATTGTTCATAAAGGTTGTTGTCAGACAGATGGGTGTGGATCTGAGCTGCAACCGTTCTTTCAAGTATTTTGGAGAGAAATGGCAAGTTAGAGATGGGACGGAAGTTGTTCAAGTCATTTGGATCGGTGCCAGGTTTCTTGAGTGTAGGAGTTATTGCAGCAGTCTTTAGTGATGATGGAACAACACCAGAAGTCAGTGAGGAATGAATGATGTCAGTTATTAATGCAGACAGGGCAGGTAGGCAGCTTTTGACCAGGTGGGTAGGTAGTGGGTCTAACTGGCAGGTAGATGACTTGGCTTTATGAATGAGACCACTTATTTCAGAGACAGTTGGCAGTATGAAGCTGGTGAGCGGAGAGCTGAAGGAAGATGTAGACCAAGAGTGCAGAGAGGATGCAGAGTTTTTAGTAGCAGTCAGTGTCCGGTGGATATTTTCAATTTTGGCATTGAAGAAGGTCATGAAGGTATCACACTGTGTAACTGTGAGTAGATGAGGTGGTAGAGCATCAGGTGGTTTCAGAATGTTGTTGAGAGTTGAGAATAGGGCTCTAGTGTTCCCATCAGCTGTCCTGATTAAGGTTCTGTAGTATGTGGTCTTGGCTGAGGAAAGAGCATCCTTGTATTCGAGTATGTGGTTGTAGTACATTTCTTTGTGAACTGCCAGGCCGGTTTTAATATAAAGGCGCTCCAAGCGACGGCCTTTAGTTTTGAGCTGGCGTAGGGCTGGTGTAAACCAAGGAGCAGAGTGGGTAAAAGAGACAGACCTATTTTTCAGAGGTGCCAGAGTATTGAGCAGTCCATGAAGTCCATCATTGTAGTGGGATACCAGTTCATCTGAGGTTGCGGTACCGCTTCCCTGATGGTAGAAGGGAGAACAGTCTGTGTGCTGGATGAGTTATGTCTTTGATGATGTTCATTGCCCTCTTGGAACAGTGTGAAGTGTACAGTTCATGGATGGCTGGTAGGGGTGACCTGATGATCTTTTCTGCAGTCCTCACCACCCTCTGTAGCGCCTTTTTGTCTGCAGCTAGGCAGCTGCCATGCCAAACAGAGACGCTGCTGGTCAGGATGCTCTCAATAGCACCTCTGTAGAAGATGGTGAGAGCAGAGGTGGGAAGGTCGGTTCTTTTCATCCTTCTCAGGAAGTGGAGTCGTGTCTGCGCCTTCTTGACCAGCGCAGTGGTGTTGGTGGT